>NC_056749.1:345738493-345878493 GCF_019279795.1 Protopterus annectens
ACAATGGAACCTGTCTAAAGTAGTGTTAACGTACCACAAAAACTGTTCAACACATAGCAGATACCTCCTGATAGACATTAGAGTTGCACTCCTGCCTCAGGATAGCTCCTAAGGCTGATATGTAATGTAATGTCAAAATCTGAATAAAAATAGTTGCCATTCAGTCAGCATATATTTGCCACTGGTTTTGTGAACTTTAGTGGCCAAGCTATGCATTAATCAGACAGTGGATTCACACTGCATTGTAGACAGCAGTAAATGGTGTATCACATAAGTAATGCATGATATACCACTAAGTAGAACGCACCACTACATTGTGCTTACAAACACACATACACGCACGCGCGCACACACACACACACACACACACACACACACACACACTCACGCACACACACGTGTGCACTCGCACACACACATTTTCTTATGTGTTGTGCTGCAGATGCAAGCATTTTCGCTAATTTCTTTGTTGTACTTTGCATTTTGACATTGCTTAGTATTATGGATATTGCTGCTGTAACAAATTATTTCTGTACTATTACAGAACTAGCAGTGCATACCTGCAGCAGTGAAATGATGGAGCCAGATAGAAATAAGTGATGCTAAACTGTAAATCATGTCAACATATTGATTTATTCTTCTGTTGCCATGTTTGTAGCAATCAGATTACAAATTATTGTTGCAATAAGGTCTGGTGAACCAGAAGATTTGCAGGCCACCTGCATACCTGTGACATCCATAGTTCAACATGATGTTGTTTGCTCATGAGCACTATAGCTGTCACAAGTAAATGAGAACTCACTGTAAGCATTGAGAGCACACCTAATACATGCAAAAATATCCCACTGGCTACTGGATATTCAGTCAGGTGATCCTGCAAAATCATCACACATCGGCCTTGCTAGCCATTCTCAGCATGGTTCATGTGCAATGGTCATTCATCAGCAGTAACATGTTGTCCTGCAAGTCGTGTGTGATGCATATTGTGCTGCATGTCATGTTACATTGTCACTTGTGCTTTACCATCATCTGCTTCCCATTTTCAAAACAGGTGATATGTTGCCTGAATTACAAAAAACAAATGAACACATATTACTAATGTAATGCTGCCTGATCTGTCATGCTATATATACTCATATGTTAAAATAAACTGGGTCCAGTTCTCACAAACACATATCTGCCAACTGGAACATGGTAAACATGCTATCTAGTAACACGTTATGTGCGTGATGCTGCATTACATATTACAGTGGTAGAGTCAGGTAAGGTATTGTACAGTCAGCAAGTGGTCACCATTGTGTGTCTGCACGGCATGTGAGTTTTGCAATGCAGTGTTTTCAATATGTATGCATGTGCACAAGCACTTATTCCAATGTCAGTATTAACCTAATATGCTATATTTATGCATATTGTTGATATCAGACTGATAAGCAGAGTAGCACATAATGTGATCACCAATACATTACTATGATAGACTGCTCTCTTGCATTACTTTCTCATTTTGATTTGTTGTGTTCATAGCAGGGCAATTTCAGATAACTGAAAATGTAAATTAACTTAAACAATAAACAAAATGCTGTGCTCCCCAATGCACTTCGGAAAGATGGGGTGCTACTCCTTGTGGTTGGAGGAAATGGTGGCAGTGTTTTACTATAGCTGCATACAAATCCTTAGAACTGTCAGCCTACTAGCCTATGGCTGGAATATAGAGTAATGTAGTCCTGACTATGTCCCAGGCAACTCAAGTTTGATTTGTGGCTTGAACACAGGATGGTGCAGGCAGGGAAGATGGGTGTGCCTATCCCGGAGAGGAGGAAACAAGCTAGAGTTCTCTCTAGCAGAACTCTTTTTGTTGCTGGAGCTGAGAGACAAAGATAAAAGGCTTGGTGGGAGAGTGCAGAAGGGCAGATCAGGCATGGCTTTCCTGTGAGCCTGGGCCAGGCCTTGTGCTTAGGCTACTCCATATTGTACACCCATCTGAATAATGATGATGATGATGATGATGTCAATATGCAGGAAGGAGACTTAGGGTTAGGGAGACACCAATGACTCCTGATGACAGTGGGACCATACCTGGATACCTGACTCACACTTCCATGCTTAGTGTAAGTAAAATAAATGAAGAGGTTAAGCCCTTGGACCTGGATGAATAAATAAGTTAATAAAGCAGTGGAAATGAGGCTTGAAAGTCAAAAAGTGCATGCCAAAAAACAAAAATAGCTTTCAGCAATGTGTGGTTGGTTACTTTGTAAAACTACATTGTGTAGTCTCTGCTATTTATTATGTAAGTAAACAGGAGCCAGTGCCCTCCCCCCTTAATCTTCCAACTCTTGTCACTTTTTGAAAGGGTAGAAGAATGGTAAATGAGGGAGACAGTCCACATCACAGTTGGTATAATACAGTACATAACAGTTGTTCATTGTGTCATTTTAAAATTCCTTTCAAGCCTTTCCTTCACCCAGTAAACTGTCTAATAGTTTGCTGCAAATTTTAAAATCATAGCTCTCAGCCTCTTAGAAGAATCACACACACAGCCAAAATTAATGGTGGACAGTGTCCCAAGATTAGGGGCAAGTTCAAAGTTTCCTCTAATTCACTTAGAAAGTTAATGGTTTTGCATCAATGCACATTTCTAGAACAATAAGAAGTGCACAGTTGTAATGTCAGCCATTATGTAATCCTCAGCAATTTATCAGAATTCAAAAAATCTTTCAAGGGGCAATGCAAAAATATAAGGCAAAATCAGGGACATTCTGCAAAATTAAGGACAGTTGAGAGCCATACTGCAGATGAATAGAAAGGTGGGGCATCTAGTCATTGCAACAAAAGTCATAAAAGTCATAAGTAAATATTATGCCTGCAAGAAAGCTAAATATAGTAGTTATGCCATAGTAAGATTGGCATGTTTCACAGAGAAAAAAATAAAGCAGTAAAGCACTTTCCTGAAATCAATAAATTGTGGGATGTTTGTAACACTTTTAATAATGACTACCACTGAAGGTATGTTCTTCTCAAACATGGCAGTTCTGCAGTGCTGTAGTGCAGAGTTGCATATCTGATTAAATGTACCTGTTACCTGCAATTAATGAGGCTTTTCAAAAATGCAGCATTACCACATCATTAAATTCTTGCAGGAATTAGTTTATTTTTGAGAACCAGAATACTACAGATATAGTCTTCTTTTCTAATCAACTGCTACAAAATAGTTGTGGGTTGTTTTTTCCAGAAAGAAGGGTATAGCAATATATCACAAGTGATGGCTTCTTGCTAACTTCCTAAACTATGCTACAGAGACTCAGAAAGGTAGTCATAGTAAAACACCGCTGTAATGGTCGACAGTAATGTAGATGATGGGCATGGGTGCTTCAAATCTGAGTGTCATCAGTGTGTTAAGGATAAAAAAGACAATGTAAAGAAAAAAGTATGAAATATATAATTGCAGGAACACCAAAGGACTGCTAACAATCATTGAAGATGAGGTCTTGACTTCGACATTATTACCTGGAGTTTCCATTAATGGTTTCAAGGAAGCACTAAAGGTGAGTGCATTATGGCAGTCAGGTTATTTTATGCACAAACCTTGTTCACATTCAACATATATGTTGAGTGTTACATGACTTAATATTTTCCTGGCTGATTGACAGTGGTAGCATTGTTGCCTATACAAAATTTCATAGAATATACAACAGGCCCCACCAGTATCTACAGATCAACATTCAGGTATGGCATATTGAAGTAATGAGCACCCATGTATTGTCCCCATTAAACTCATGTTTTCTCCACACACAAAAAGGATCATCATGTGCTACAGCCACGTGTTGACTGGCATGTTCTTAATAGTGACTTGGATAGGGAAACACTTGCGTTTGTCCTCCAGAATGTTCCAGGCTGGACACAGGGGATGATGCAAGAGGAAATAATTAGCTTTCTTCCTACATTGTTGATAACAATATGGTGCAATGTGTCATGTCTGAGTCTAATGGAGATACTGTTAGCAATCATGCAAACAATAGTGAACCAAACAGGTCAAAACAGTTGATTCTCAAGAAAGCCACATCCAGTCTTTACCTGGTGTGATTGCATACAGAGCTTATGCCACACACATTCCACCACCTTCTTACAGAAAGCAGATGTGCTGCTACTGGTGAACACTGCTGCAATGAGGCAGACATTTAAATAATAAGCTTATCAACCACAGATTTAATACAAACAACCATGGGGTCATCTTCTATCACTACAGAAAGGTTTGAAGCCAGAACATGTTACACTGCCCAACTCATATGGGTTGACGACACCAGATGCGTGGCTGTTGCCATCATACCTCTGATGATGAAGGGTGCTTGGTTCATTTTGGAACTATTAGAAGACCTCTGTAACTATGTTGGAATTATTTTTGTTGTATGGCTGCTTCCTACTTCAGGGCATGACTTATAATATTCATGAATTGTGTGATGCACTTTATGTATGCAAATTCCTACCTATGTGTCTTTTAGGATAATACTGTGGACCACGGTCCCTACTTGTTCACCATCATTCCAAACTTCAGTGTAAACATCTTTAAATCACACTCTCCTTAATGCATAAGCTGTGTGTTATACCAGTGGTATGCATTATATATCATGTTCAGAATATCTCTGTCATCCTAAGAACACAGGGTGCTAAAGCCATGTATCTGTACTGTGTACAAAACAGTTATCTGCACTTTCTACAAGGAATAACATGGGTCTCACTAAGGATACATGGTAAGAGTATGTTAAAGAGCTTATTTTGAGTATTCCTGTCACACAGACTTATCCTAAGCCTAGGTTATGGTAGTGCCTACAGCAATATTTACTAATTTGGGTTTGTATCTATCTATCTATCTATCTATCTATCTATCTATCTATCTATCTATCTATCTATCTATCTATCTATCTATCTATCTATCTATCTATCTATCTATCTATCTATCTGTCTATCCTTTGTTAACTGGGTTAGTCCTACTGGGGTAGTAGCCTCTTTTTAGGGGCAACCCCAGGTGCTATTTGTAGTACTATTTGGCCATGGCATTGGGGAACTCCTACTACTCATCACTGTTGCAAGTGGGACCCATTTTGCAGGAGCACTTCTTGTTTCCATTCCAGGTGCAGACATGGCCTGGAGAAACAGGGAGGAGGATGGAGAGAGAAGTAGATGATGGAATGGTGAGAGCAACGGAGGAGAAACCAAATACTGAGACTGGAGAATGTGTGCAAGATTCTGAGGAGATGTTTCAATGAAATCAGTTTGATGAGTCGGAAAATTATGGATGTATAATTACAACTCTCCAATCATGAGTGTTGCGTAACAATTTATTTAAAAGAAATGATGATGCAGAGTGAGCCAGAAAGTGAAGGATACATTTCTTGTGGGGACATTATGGAGAAAATACAAATGGAGGATACAAAGACAATCCTTAAGAATAATAGTGAGATGGAAAAGAAAACGTATGCAGAGATAGTAAAAGAAGACAAAAGTAGCAGAAAAGAAGCAGAAGAAAATGAAAAACAGAAGTACATGGTAAGGATTCAAAGTAAAGAAGGCAAAGAAATGGACAGGTAAGAAGTGTGGGACAATTTAATAGCACCTTTGGGTATAAAAGTACATGAGGTAAAGCATTTCTTCTTATTAACAAAGAAACATTTTGTGACAATATATTCAAGACTGTTTTTTTTATGGAAACTTTTCTTGGAGAATATGAAAAAGAAAGATTGTCACCCATGGAATCTTTATGTGATAAAAGTATTTAACAGGTAAACAAAAAAGAAAATTCATGTATAGTTTTGAACAGTAAAGGAAAGAGACTTTGAAAGGATATTTGAAAACTTATGTAAAGAAGTAGTGGACACTGAAAAAGTTTAAAGAGTTTATGCACTGGTGGATGGGATTGTAATATTGTATTAAAAATAGAGAAAAATGGGTCTATATTACCATGTCAACAAGGCTGTTTATCGAACGCCTTTACATTGACACATGTACACCGAAATACCTAAATGTTGAATGGCCACAAAAGTGATTTTTTTCCCATGAAAAAAATCGCTGGGCCAACAAAAAACAAAAACAAACAAACCAACAGATGCAATGAAGTGAGGGGTTTCATCCCCCACACCCCTGATGTGGGGGGTTGTGCCCCCCACACCAGCCCTACTTAAATATACCAACTTTGAGATCGCACTACAGTGGAGGAATCAGAAAATTCCTGACAATGGACCAGCAATTTTTTTTCCCTGGGAAAAAATTACTTTTGTGGCCATTCAACATTTAAGTATTTTGGTGTACATGTGTAAACATACGAGCGTTCAATGAACAGCCATGTCGGTATGGTAATACAGACCTGAAAAAATATACATATACCAAGCATGATAAATGTGGAGGTGCAAGGGGTGTCATAAAATACTGGGGACAACCCAAAACATCTATTTTTGTCTCCTTTCTTGTGAGACAGGCAGAAATTAGAACTGATCAATTGAGGACTTATACATAAGACAGAAGAGGTCACTTAAGGTTAATCATTTGTGAACTGAGGGGGTGGAGCTAGGAACTAAACCTTCTATCTAAGGGGTAATATAAAACATTTCAGAACTTTATTGGAAAGGCTCACCCAGACTCAGCTACACTTTGCTGTGAGGGAAAGGTTGGTTTGCTTTTTATTTGTTGTATTTTGTATTAGTTTATTGCCTTTTTATATTTTGAGTGCTGTATTTGTTTTCTTTACCTTGTGTTTTGCTTGTGTTCTGCTTTTAACTGCATATTAAAACTTCAAAAGACCCCACAGCTCTGTCTCTTGTAAGTCAGGCAGAATTTTTTCCCCACCCTGTCACTGTTGTGTTCTTAAATACCACTGTCTTTCTAGTTGCCTGCTCTTATGTTAATTTGACCATATATCTCATTTCCTGTCTGCTTTCACTGGCTTGTGTGAGTAATCACAAAATTATCATTTTGTGAAATCACCCCCCTTCAACTATTTAAATTTATTGGCCATTCTACTGTATTCCATAGTACCGGAATACAAAAGTGATCACCCCCTTTCAATCTATCTTGCTGTTTTAAAAATAGTGACTCTCTTCTAAAACTTAACTTTTTAGACAGGTAAAACTTAAGTTACCTACTTTCACATCTAACTTCTCTAGTGCACACTGCAGTGTTTAGGATAAACCATTTTTTTCATCTTACCTTTAAGCATCCCTGTGACTACCACTTGCTCTAATACCTGCTTGAAAGCACTGTGAAGCATTAGACTGATACAAGCACTCAATTCTCCTTATTAATAAGGAGAAATTAATCATAGGCACTAAACAGCCTATAATTGCAAAGTACCTTGCTAAGGTAAGGGAAACAAAAAAACACCAAACCAGGCATGTCCAAGGGTCAGCTTCCACTGATTTCTCCTGTCCACCTGGTGAATCTGGGAATACTGGGGCAATGCAGCAATTACCTCATGTATGCAGACAACCCTGTCCTCCTACCACCCAACACTACAACCTGTGAGAGATGCACTTACATAACCAAACTGGAAGCAAAGCTTTCTCTACCCAAGATTGTACTGGACAGTCAAGAGGAGAAGGTTAACAGCCGCACTACACCTCAAGCAACAAATAGCCCTTCTAAACTCACACCAACACCCACACATAGCAACACTAAATCTACATATGCGAAGGCCCTTAACTGTAACCTGCACAAGCAATAAGGACCTCCAAAGCTGAAACGCAAACAAACACCAATCACAACCAAAGTGTCACATAGCTCACAACACCAGTGTGCCACCCAGCAACAGCCCCTAAGGCAAGACAACGTACCTAACACTTTAGTCATAGGTGACTCTATAGTCAGGCACACTGATGTCCCACTCACCAGGCTGAACAAGGAGAAAATTACAGTGAGCTGCCTGTCGGGTGCCAGGATCAGCCACATAACTCATGCACTCAAGTCACTCCAGAACAAGTACAAATATGACTCTGTCATTGTCCATGTTGGAGTGAATGACTTGAGACGTACCTCCCTGGACTTCATGAAAAGAGACATGGAAGAGCTCTCTGATCATGTGGCCCAGGCAGGTATGACCCTAGCCCTGAGTAGCATCTTGCCTTCGCCCAGAATGATACCACAATATAGGGACAAAATGATTGACTTCAACAACTGGCTAAGCTTCTGGTGTCATTCAAAGGAGATCCAGTATCTGTCTGCCTGGGATGACATGATCGACAGACCACGATGCTTTGCCAGAGATGGTCTGCACCTGTTGCCCCTGGGATTCAGGTTACTGGCAAAGGCTCTTGCCACCCCTATAGTGCCTTTTTTAGCCAAAGTTCAAAGGACAAAACCACCACTGTAACAGGTACAAGCATGCAAAATCTGAAGGTAATGCTACTCCATGCTAGAAGCCTAAACCTCAAAATGCACTCTCTTGAGGCACTCCTAAAAATGGAGAACATCGATATCTGTGCAGTAACTGAGACCAGGTTCAAGGCTCCAGAGAGCACCCCTGCAATACCAGGCTACAACTCTTACCACACTTTGCCACCAAACCACTTTTCGTCCACCAAACCAGGATCGAAGCACTAAAGGTGGAGGAGTGTCCATATTCACCAAGGATATTCACACCACCAGGTTAGTTGCCCAACACAATGCATTTGAAATTCTCCAGGTGCAACTAACACTAGGTAAGAATGCAATCCAAATTGTAGCTTGCTACAAATCCCCCACCATGCCCCAAGATTCTCACTACACATTTTTAAACATACTGGAAAATATTAATATACAGCCAAACACCCTAATACTGGGTGATTTCTACTACCCTGCCATTAACTGGGAAAACTACTTGTGAACCAACACCTTTGCCCAACAGTTCTTGGAATTCATAAATTCCAACGCCCTGCATCAACTAATCCATAGTCCCACTAGGGGCTCCAGTATCCTAGACCTGGTCATTACCAACATGGGAAATCAATGCTCCACACCTATGGTCATCCCCTCGTTGATCAGGTCAGACCATAAGCTAATCACCCTTAACATCCACATCCCACCCCCCAGTAAGGAAACCTCCATAAAAAACTTCTCCAAAGCCAACTTCATGCTACTCAAGTCAGAAGTTACAAACTTCATGACACCCATGCAGACGGGAATTGAAAGTTCAACTGCTGAGTCCTACACTAAGGCACTGTACGAGCACATCCACTCATGCATGAATCGTGCCATCCCAAATAGAACCAAGATGCTCTCCTCCAAAAAAAGGAAGCCAATCTGGTGGTCCCTGCCATAAACAAACTTTACAACAAAAGGAAGAAACTGTTGCAGAAAATAGGAATATCCCAGGATGCAAAAAACTCCCTTACCAGCCTCAGTAAAAAGCTGAGATCCCTCATAAAATCTTCCAAAGCTAGTCACGAAAATAAAATTGCGAAAGATTCCAAAGACAACCACAAGGCATTCTATAACTATGTCAAGAATCTAAATGGCAATGCTCAGGTCTGCTCTGAGCTATAACAGAATGGCATTAAATATACTGATCCCAAGGATATTGCCAATATCCTGGCAGATCGATTCAGTGCCAACTTTACCCCCCCTCTCACCCCCTAAATGGCCCATCTCAATACCGGAAGATTGCCAAATTCTGATAATAATGGCCACACAGGTAAAAAATGCACTCTCCAAAGCTAAGAATACAGCATCCATGGGACCAGATGACATCCCGGGCTGTGTACTACATGAACTACAAAATGAACTGGCACCTCACCTAAGTGTCATATTTAATGACACCCTCAGCTCAGGCTTCATGCCCACTGAGTGGCGCACAGCTACAGTTATCCCACTCCACAAGGGGGGATCCACATTGGATCCCAGGAACTACTGCCCCATCAGTCTGATGAGCCTGATCTGCAAGGCCATGGAACGTATTATCATGGAACTTATAAACAAAGACATTGGCAAACTTAAAACACTGGACCCCACCCAGTTTGGGTTTGTGAAGGGCCAATCTTGTCTCCTGAACCTGAATGACTTCTTCAAATCCATCTCCAGCGCTGTGGACGAGGGTATGGCAGTCCACACAGCCTATCTGGACCTTGCCAAGGCTTTTGACACCCTCCCCCACTCTGGAATCATAGATAAACTTACTAAGCTGGGCATTAATCCCCATGTCACTTGATGGGTTGCCAACTGGCTTACTGACAGAACCCACACTGTAAAAGTAGCTGACTCCAAATCAAGCTCCAGACAAGTGACAACTGGAGTATCTCAGGGTTCAGTCATGGGACCTCTCTTGTTTGGCATCTACTTCTCTGAAGTACAGGCCAACACTAAGGGACTCTGGCTAACAAAGTTTGCAGATGACTGCAAACTGGGAGCCATTATTGAATCCCCAAATTATGTTGATACTCTACAAAAGGGCCTTACAGAAACAGATGCTTGGTGCCAGAGCCATGGGCTCAAGCTCAATGCCAAGAAATGTATAGTTATCCCCTTTGGGAAAAAACATGTACCAGTGAACTACCACATAGGTGGCAGCACACTAAACAACGACAGTGTGATAAGAAACTTAGGGATACAGGTGGACAGTGGTCTCACCTTCAATAACCACATCGCCACAACAGTCAGGAAATCCTTCTATGTGGCACACCTCATCACTATGGGCTTTTCATCCAGGAAAAAGGAGGCCATTGTCCCACTGTACTCATCCCTCATTAGACCCATTATAGAACACAATGTCCCATTTGGTATGTACCTCTCAAGACATCTGCAACAACTGGAAAGGCCGCAGAAATACCTCACTAAAAGAATCACAGATGCCCTATGCTGACCGCCTTAAAAAACTCCAGCTATACTCTGTCACATATCGTCTACTCCGAGGTGATCTCTGCTTAACATACAAGGTCATGTCAAACCCAGAGCTGTTGGACATGCTATACTTAAAGAAATCCCAATCCCTCAGAGCCACATGCTCCAGGGATCTAAACCTTGTTATCACAATAAACAAAACATGCTGGAGCGACAGGTTCCTGACCCAAAGACTCCCCAGACGCTGGAATAGACTGCCCATACATGTCAAGCAGAGCACCTCTTTGGCCCTCTTCAAAAGGAACCTTGATGACTGGATGGGAGAAAGGAAATTCACCCCAGGGATCATGTCAGTCACCCTGCTAGACGGGTCCAGAGAAGTAAATAGTGTGGGAAGAAATAGCCAGGGAATTGTTATGGCTAGGCCTGTATAGCCCCTAGGGCCAATAGCCTAGTACCAACCTATGAACCTTTGAAAAAAGGTCATTTGATAAGTAACTGAGATAAATGAAAATGTTATATTGTTGTGGAAATGGGACATGATGCAAAAAAAAGTGAACTGAAATATTATAAATGAAGCAAAATTGGACATTTATGGATGGATTGCAAAATGAAAATATGAATAAGGAAAAAGAAAGAGAATAAAACAGGAAATTTTAGTAGTAGTAGAAATAAAAGACAAATTTGATGAGAAAAAGTAATAAAGATGACATAGAAGAATGTTCTGAAATAAATGATGAAGAAGACATAAATTGGGAGGTAGTAAAATCAAAAACAGAAGAATTCTATTGATAAAAGACAGAAAAAGAAAATTTGAAAGGATAAGAACAAAAAAAATTAGAAGGAAATGGATGAAAAAGAATATATACAGCTAATGACTGGAGGTACTCACAGACACAAGGTACAGTGTTTGGGTCTCACCTTTGGAAGGGAAATTGGCTAGGCTTAGAACGGCCTATTAAGAAAGGTGGCCTAGGTAATTAGCTATGAACTTATGAAACAATGAATCTAAGGAACGGGGAAACTGGACATTTTACAGTGCTTTCTATTAATGTGAATAGTATTAAGAATATAGTAAGAAGAACAGATATTATGGAGTGGTGCAATACATGTGATGTAGATTTAATTAGACTAGAAGACAAGATTTTTAACAAATGAAGATGGATTACAAACAGAAAAACTATGGGATGGAACAATAATCTAGAATTTGGTAAATGTGAGACATTCTGGAATAGTTGTATGCTGTACAAATGCAGAAGAGATATTAGATGTAACTTTAGGAAAATAGGAAAATTAACCATTATAGATTTAAAATGAAAAGAGCAAATATACAGAAGTATAATATTATATGGTTATACTAATTGTAAAGAAAGGGAAAGCTTATTTCATCAGATTTTAGACTATGTAGTGATAAATATGAATACTATAATAATTGGAGACTGTGATTTAACAGGCAAGTGTAAAAAGAAAGGAAATGATATAAAAATGTTAGATGTTATAAGATGTGGTAAGTTAAAACTTTGGGAAAAATGCATGGACCTACAAAAGGGGTGTGTAGAAAACTGAAACAGATTATTTTATAGTGTCAGAAGGTTTACTTAAAGGAGAAAGGGAAGTAGTTAAAATAGGATTTGTGTTCCCCTTGCAATATGGCTAGAGATAAACAAAAACAAGGAGTATATAAAAAATAAGCAAATGAGAAGGCATGGAAGGAAGAAGGAAAGAAATTAATAATACAGTTATGGAAAGATCATATTACTACGAGAACGTTTTATAAACATTGGCCTTAATGATAAAAATATGTTTTTTTTTACAGTTGCAATATGATGTGAGAAAAGTAGAGATGAAAAATATAAAAGAAATTATAACAATGCTTTGAAAGATTTAGAACATAATGATAGAAAGTACTTTGACAAAGAAAAATAATTATATTAAAGAAATCAAGAAAAATACAAGAATTGTTGTATAAGCAAAGATATTTATACAAGGAAAAACAAAGAAGTATCAAGTAGATTATGAATAGTGTAACATGATATGTACAAGAAATGTTTAAAGAAAAAAAAAAAGAAGGGGTCTCTGTTCAGCCACCAAAAAATAAAAAAAATGAACAGTGAAATATCAAATGGAAGGCAGCGAAACCGATAATTAACAAACAATGATATCATCCAAAATAAATCCATTGAATGGCCATAGTTGGCCAACAATGAGGAAGTAATGAGATGTATAAGGTAAATGAAGTGAAACCTTATAAATTTGCCCTATTCCCCACTGTATTGCAATCTCAGAGTTGGTATAGGTAGTTAGGGAGGCTGTGGAGGGCACAGCCCCCCACCGTTGGTTGTGTTTGCAATGTTGGTCAACTATGGCCATTCAATAACTTTTTTGACAGTGTCATGCTTCAGTGTTTTGTTTTGTTTTGCTGTCTGCCATTCAATATTTCGCCATTTGGATTTTTCATTTTTCTGTAGCCAAACATAGACTCAAAAAAAGGCAGTGAAAAAAAACATGGAAAGTGAAAAAGTTAACAGAAAAAGAGAATAAAGAGTTGGAAAAGGAGGTTTCTTTAAATGAGCTACATAAAGAATTAGGACAAGTAAATATAGATTTGGCTGCAGGACCAGATGGAATGGGTCTATCTTAGCGTATCAAATGGAATAGCTAGGGAAAGCTATTTAGTCGATCCAATACTGTCAAAATGGCAAAATAGCGAAGACACAGAACATCGAATTTTTTCCCAGGGAAAAAATTTGGTGGGTCGTCTTTGGGATTTTGCCATTTCCTCCACTATGGTGCGATCTTGGAGTTGGTATATTTAAGTAGGGGGTGTGGGGGCAAAGACCCCCACTTATCTTTGTGTTTAAGTTTTTTTTTGTTTGGTTTTTTTTTTTTTTTGCAGAGCAGCGATTTTTTTTTCCGTGGGAAAAAAGTTCACTGTTCCATGTGTTCAATATTTTGTGCTTTAGACATTATCAGTACAATGAAATAGCTTTCGCTATTTACATCGTATGATAATGTAATATAGACGCGATGGAATAAGGTATGAAATGTATAAAAATGTAAGGGATTGACAAAAAATATTTTTAAAGATTTTGAATAAATGGTTAAATGAAGGTTTTATTTATGTAGAATTATGTAGCAGAATACTTAAATGTATGTGGAAGAAGGAAGAAGGTAATTAAAAAAGTAGAAACCAATAATATTTAATAATAATATAATAATAATAACAATAAGATATTAATATAATATAAAAGAGATTTGAAACTAAAATGGAAAATATTATGGAAGTTACTATAAATATAGTATTAAGGTCAAGAATTATTAATGACAGAGAAATTGTGGTTGATATTATGAATAGAAAAGAAGAAGTGAAAATTATTATTGGAGATTTGATACAACTGGACATTAAGTTTTATGGTTAATCATGAAAGACTATAAGTGAGAAAGTTAGGAAATTATGTATGTCAGTGTATAGCAATAAATAAAAATATTTATAAATGGCTGGTTAAGTCTAGAAATGCATATGAAGAGTGATGTAAGATAGGGATGTTTAATGAGTTGTATATTGTTTGCATTAGTTATGAATGTGTTAGTTTGTGAAATAAATTACAAAATGAAGGAGGCTGGGTATATAACACCTGAAGGGTTAAGAATTCTAGTTCTATTAGCATATGCAGATGACATTATAATAATTGCAAAAAAGCAAAATTTGGATGAAAATAATAATTTGATCCAATCAAAACCAGTGAGCCAGCCGAGCAGTATCAGTCCTATCTGGTGGAGGGATTAACAAAATAGTAAACTCAGTTTGACTGCTCTTTAACCCTCCAGTGCAGGGGGAGGGTTTACTCGTACTCTGCCCTGTAGACTGAAAAATTAAATTGTGGATAAGATGTGATTTGGTTTATTGTAAATTCTCCTAAACCAAAGTGGATGGAAAAATGGTAAATGTTTTTCTTTTTATTAATTAAAATTTGTGAGCAATGTTAAGTTTAAAAGTGATCGTTAAATTTAAAAGTGATCAATTAGTTTCTATTTTTGAGCAAAGCAAATGAAAAAGTTAAAGAATGAAATATCCCTTGGAGCTAAGAATTGGCTGTATTTGTTCTTCTGTGACCTTGGTTAGTCTGTGTTGATGGAGTCCATCTGGAAGATCTTGTTCTAGAATTCAGTGGATCTTCTCTAGTAGTTCTCTCTTCTCAGTTTTCTTTTAAGTCTCTGTGTCTTTAACAACCTGTATAGGTGGCTATGAGCATGTAGTTCTAAGCTGGTTGATATAGGGTCGTTAAAACCTGTCAAGCAAAGAGTTAAAGTTGGGCATTTATAACAGCTGTGGAGACCATAGTGGGCTTCAGAATCTCAGTGTTAAATAAAATAAAATATGTAAGAAATAACATTGGAAGCTTGTTTCATCTTCTAGTAAAGTTATAGTAAAAGTAATTATTTGCACAAATATGTGTCTAGAGGTGATTGGATGGCTTTAAATAAAGAGAAAAGTAAAGGTTTAGGTGATGTAGTAAAGATGGGGATATATATATATATATATATATATATATATATATATATATATATATATATACACACACACACATACATATATATATATATATAGAGAGAGAGAGAGAGAGAGAGGGAATAAAGATGTAAATAGAATTCAGTGGGAAAAACAACAGAAGAAATAAAACAAACATGTCTTTTCTGGAAAACATATAAATTGTCATTCAGAAAAGAGGCTTATTTGATAAATTCAGCATTGATGGGAAAATAGCATACTTAGCAAGTGTATTTATATTGCCAACAACATTTGAAAAAGAATTAGTGCAGATATTTTTTTACTTGTATGGGGTTCTAGATTAAACCCAATAAAAAAGAAGAGTTTTCTATGTAAATAAAGGGGAAGGAGGTTTAGGGTTAATCAACCCAGTGGCATATGTTGCTTCATTACATTTGTACAAAATGTTAAAATGAATAAAGGAAAAAGATGAGAGATTAGTAGTAAAATTATATACATATAAGTATGATACATTTTGGGGTATGGTAAAAAAAGAGTAAAGAGCAAAGGAATTTATAAATGAAGAAATAAAATGTTACAAAGAAAAAATAATTTTCCGGAAAATAAAACTTGATGATACAGAAAAAGATAGAAAAGTGTGATATAAGGATGTAATGATAAAACATTATCATGTAAAACAATGGAAAAATCTAACAGATGAAAAAAACAAAGCTATGAAATGAGGCAAATGGTATAATCAAGAAAGTAAAATGTCAAGATTTTTTGTGGAGACTGATAATAAATAAATTGCAGCAAAATGAAATATATGCAATATAAAAACCTATGTAAAAAGATCTTTTGAATGTATGAAGAAATGGACAGTAAACATGGACATGATTAAATATATATATATATATATATATATATATATATATATATATATATATATATTATAAGAATATAGTAAAAAATATTAAATGACTAGATAAAGGACGAGATTCAATAAATCCTACACTGTGTACATAATATGTATTCAAGAACATTCTTATCACGTTTGTGCTTTTTAATCACTCAGAAAGATTACACTAAGTGTACATGTAGTCTACACTTTGTAGTAACCTTTATGAACCTCTGTCAATATTTAAAGCTGCAAGAATATCAGTAGGAAGACTATAATTAGGAGGAATAATTTGTGAGTTATGTCTGTGTTGTATGTTCACTCAGAATGGTGTACACTTAGTGCAGGCATTATTGAATCTTGGAGAAAAATGTATGCCATATGGGTTATATGGAATGAAAGAATAAATTAAATTATATGACTCCGCTGTTTGTTAATCTAGTTCTTTGCTGATGGGAAGAGGAGTTTTTAGTTAAGATCCTGCTTTTTCACCATATAAGCTTCTATAGAAGATACACAAATTTATTTTTTATTTGGTCAAGTGATATAGTCACAGCACATGAATTTTTGCAGCAAGTTAATGACAGTGTGTATGGCTCAATTGCACAATAAATGATTTGTGAGAGTCAGTTAATTTTTTGGATACAACAATTAATTAAAATATTAAAGAAAAAAGTTTTTAAAGTAGCATTTTTAGGAAAAGCACTTTTACCAATAACTGTCTACATTATGATAGTTTCCATCCCCCTTATATAAAATTAAATGTTTTTCAAGGACAAATCATTAAGCTAAGTCATCTGATCAGCGATAATGGGTCTGTTTTAGAAGAAATGAACAAAGTTATCAAGCTGTTTGAAGAAAGAGGATACCCCCTTACAAAATTGGTTGTTATTGCTAACAATGTTAAGGAACAAAGGCTCGATAGATTTCCTCCCATTATTAAGGTAGGTCTTCATGCCAAAAAGATCACTGGCAACAAAGAGTTTATTTATTCCTTCCCTGTCCCTTTAAGTATTGACGGTATTAAAAAAGGCAAATTATCAGTGATAATTGGAAAATTTTATTGGGAAATCATGAACCTACAAAGGTTATAGGAGAAAAGCCAAAGTTCATATATAAAAGAACTAGAAATCTGAAACAATTTTAGAAAGTTCATCAAATGTAAGAATGTTGACACAAATACATAAGAAATTAGGAACTTTTCCATGTAATGGATGTTCACAATGTAGATACATTTTGGCTATGAGCAGTTTATAATTTGAGCATAACAAGTATGCATAGTTTATTCTTGCCATGAGGAAGTATTTCTAAGACAGAAAGCACAACACATAGGGCCTCAATTGCCAAAGGGACAACAGAAATTAAAAATTGTGGAATATTTTAAATCAGAGTGAGATTCCAAAAGAAGTGGAACAGATGTTAGGGAAGCATGTGATTCAAGCTAACAAAAACAATCAAGTAGACTTAGACCTATAAACTAATTTCTAGTTGTTTTATGTATGTATATATTGAGAGTAGAACATTCTGGCAGGATCTGGAGAACAGCATGGAAATATTGGGATGGGATGGGGTATCAGGCAGAATTAGAAGAGAGAGGGGGATAATAAAAGGGCTATTATGGGGGATAAATAGGAGGTGGAATCACAGGATGTGAATGTGACCTGGATGATTAAGATATTGAAAAGTATATTAAATGCCTTTGTAGAGAACTTTCCGAGACGTCTGATGCTGTTAATACATTAATAGTTTAAACAGAAATATAAAAAAGTGAATGCATAAAAAATATGTTTCTGTATACCACATATTTTTCTATAGCTGTTTATGTAGTTTTTATATCAAAACTAGTTCTTATGCTAAGGTAGGGGTGCTGTGGTTTAGATTTATATGCTTGTGATTTGTTTAAGGACAAAAATAAATTTTCTATTTTTCTAGGCCAAGTAAATTTTCATTTATTTATCAGCCCCAGCAAGGCATAAAACCCACTCAGTTGAATATGGGCAGTGGTCACCAATAAGTGCTGTAATCTCAAAGAAAAAAAACGACTTTACAAACCATCTCCAATAAATGTTTGGGAGACTTTGGACACTGTTCCCAGTCTTATCCCATCTCTTCACACTACCAGGCACTGACAGATCAACTGGAAGGCCTTCCCCTTAGACTCTTAATATTTTAGATATCTTTTGTTTCATACCATCCCACTCACTTAATGCACATTAGAAATTTTCTTTTTTCCATCTTACTTTTAAAATCTGTAACATCTGGGACTAGACTACCAATCTCTAGTGAGCTCAGGAACTGCTTCTGAGGAATCAGCTTTTCATTATTGCTTCATTTATGTTCCTTGTGAGACAAAGAGCAGAGGAACATTATTTGCTAGCATTCCTAGAGGTTACCAGTCTTCAAAATAACTGAAAAATGCTTCTTAGCAGCTAACTTGGATTAATGCTATTGCTTTGTTTCTGGTGAGAAAGGGACATTGGTTACTGCTGGATTCAAACAGGGCAGTGTGTGTGGGGCTTTACTGAGTGGTCTGGTTGCAATTTTGTTGTAAATCTCTTCAGGGCCTTTGTGCAGTTTTGTTTTCTGTTGCACCCAACGGCTATAGGTTCTAGCAGGGGTATCTGCTAAGAGAAGACAATAGGAAGTGTACTGAATCCATATACATCTGGATTAATACTACATCTCAGGAAGTAGCTTGGCACTAGTGCTACTCTTCTGCTTCAGGCAAAAGAAGGAGCAAAGCTTATTCTTAGTTTTGATTATACTCTATACCCTTACACCACCCAAGCTAGTCCAGCTTTAAACCTCTCTTGTACCATCCCCTTGTAAATTACGTAATAAGGATTTGTAACAATGGTTACACATTTTCCTACTATTTCTGCAGCCAGCTCGGTGGATATTAGTGTCTTGAGGCAATGTAGCAATTGTTTCATGTTTAATGACAACCATATAAGATACCACAAGATACCTGATTAAGATGAGAGACACAAAATATCAGAAATGGAAGAGAGGTCGAACTACAACTTTGAAAACTGAAATAAACCAGCTGGACAAATAGATTAGGCATAGTGCTAGACAAGATCAAGAAAAAATTGAAGAAAGTTTATATAAAGATTTTGAGCATAATAGGAAACCATTTTATAGATACATAAGATGTGGAAGGAGTAAAGATACACAAATTGATAAACTGTGTGCAGATTCTAAAATTTATTCTCAGACATAACAGATTATAGATATATTTACAAAATCTTATGCAAAACAGTTTGGCTCCACAAAAGGGGTGGTAAGTTGTCCTAGTGACAACCTCAGATACTGGAATCAAATTAGATTATATTGAAAAAGAACTGTGCTAACTGGATCCAAACAAAGTGCAGGGAGGAGACGGATTAAGTAACAATGATTTGAGAACACGTAAGCAAAAACTTACACTGCCATTACATCTATTATTCACTAGGTCATATAAATATGGGGAGATTCCTCAAGATTGCAGACATGCACTTATTAAACCTGTCTTTAAGGGATAGGGGAGTAGGACAAACCCAGAATGATATAGATCCTTAAGTCTAATTTTATGTTGTGGAAAAATAATGGAGACGGTAATCCTGGATAAGTTATTGTCAGAACTGGATAGGTTGGGACTTGAAACCATATATCAGCATGCATATTTTGAAAATAGATCTATTACCACCTGTAACATGATGTTCTATAACAATATAATAACAGCTATGAATGAAAAATTGTGCTGTGATGTGATTTATATAGCTTTAACTTCAGCATTTGACAGGGTCATGCACAAAACACTGATCAATAAATTAGTACAACTAGGTATTGATGTACTGTTGATAAGGTGGCTAGCTGCATGGCTTACAAATAGGACATGGCAAGTATCACACACCAACTGGACAGGTGAAATCTTTGGTTACAGTCAAGGTGTCCCACAGGGCTCTGTCCTAGGCCCTTACTTGTTTAGATTGTATCTTTCAGACCTTACTTTTTCATCTGATGTATTCTACAGTCTATATGCTGACGACCTGAAATTGGGTAAACTGATTACAAGTGTTACAGATAAGGCATGTCTGAAAAATAATTTGACTAAATTAACCATTTGGGCACAGGAGAATAATATGTTGATAAATACATCAAAAACTAAGCATATGAGATTTGGGAGACATAAACTGAAAGGTGAATATTTAATACAGCACACAGTGATTGAAACTGTAGACTTGTTTAAGGACCTGGGTATATGGGTAGATTCAGCTATGAGTTTTTCTAATCATGTCAACCAATTGGCTAATGATAGTTATAGAACTATAGATTGTATAAAAAGATTTATAAAGTCTAGGAAATCAAACAGAATGAAGTCATTGGTTGTTAGTTACATTAGACCCAAACTTGAGTATGGAATAACAATATGGAAACCCTATAGGAAAACAAGCATGAATAAACTGGAAAGAGTACAGCGGAAATATACTAAGGGCATCCATGGATGTGAAAATCTAAGTTATTATGAAAGACTAAAATATTTACACTTGTACAGTGTCTCTTACAGATATTTAAGAGAGATCTTATTCAGGTATATAGGACATTTAGAGACAGCTACCTCTGGGAATGTTTGGGGTTATCAAAAAGTACTAGAGAATCATCAGATAACCTTTGTAGAAGATTCTATAGGAATGAGAAGTGTAATAATTGGTTCTCTGACAGAGTAGCTGATGCTTGGAACAGACTACCAAATTACATTAAAGCAAGTACTAGTTTAGATATTTCTAAGAACAGCCTGGACATTTATTATGGGAACAAGTGTTTTGGCATATTGGCAAGCTAAAAGGGCTTTAATGCCCGTGCTTGAAACATTTGTATGTATGTATGTATAATTCTTAAACAAACTGCTTCAGAATGTGAGAGATGTAGTTTCACAATGTCATCGGAGACAAGTTTGTCAGATACAAGCACTAATGATACCGAACAGGTTATCAGAAACACACAAAACACACACACACACACACACACACACACACACACACACACACACACACACACACACACACACACACACTATAGCTGCCATGAGTAGTATGGACCAGACACTCATAAACCCACATAGGCTAAGGCTATTAAATGTAATCTTCCTAAACCCAAAGGCCTCCCAGATACTGCACTTACAATAAGTATATCCTCAGCAGCCTCAAAAGCACTCTACCTACCCAGCACATGACACAAACAGCCACATTTTATGGCATCTAAACTTCTAAGCCCATAAGGCAAATGACCACACAACCCAATATTTACTTCACTGTGAGACATAGATATATTCCTATTATCAGGATGAGTAAGGAGAGATAAGATAAGGTTTATGGATGTGGTGAGAGAGGACATGCAGGTGGTTGGTCTGACAGACCAAGATGCAGAGGACAGGATGGAATGGAAACAGATGATCTGCTGTGGTGACCCCTAACCGGGAAAAGCCAAAAGAAGAAGAAGAAAAAGAAGAAGAAGGATGAGTAAGGAGAGAGTCATGAATATTGCCTAAAGGGGCCAGGATCCACCTGATCACACATGTGCTCATGTCCTTGAACTACAAGTACCAGTATGACTCATTCATAGTCCATGCGGGTGTAAATGATGTGACATGTTCCTACCTAGACTATATGAAAAGAGACATGATGGAGCTCCTGGAAAATGTGTCCCAAGCCAGTATGGACCTAGCATTGAGCAACATTCTACATTCTTTAAGGATAATGCCACAATATGAGCAGAAGGTAACTAATTGGCTTTAATAATTGGCTTAGTATGTGGTGTCATTTGAAGGGGGTACAGTTTTTGTCAGCCAGGGAGGATATGTTGCGAGGGAAGGTCTGCACTTTTCCTCTCTAGGTTTTTGAATACTGGCTAAAACCTTGTCTATCCCCTCAGTGCTTTTTTTTAAACATTGCAAATGTGATAAACCTTAACTTTCCAGCAAAGCAAAATCTACCCCAAAAATATAAAGGTTTCACTGCTGAATGCTAGGAGTCTAAAGACCAAACCTCAGTATAATGCCTTCCACACATTTAGACCAGCTGCTACATAGGAAGGGATAAAAGGTGAAGATGCATCAGTTTACATAAAAAACAGCACACACCTCAATGCTGGTCAGGCAATATGACATGCCTGAGCTTCTCCATGTCCAAATTACAGGAGGTAAGTCCCATGCCATACTTTTGCAAGCTATAGGTCCCCCTCTATGACCCAGGAAACTCAAAGCATGCAATTAGACATACTGGAGACAATCCCTCTTCAACCCGATACCATATTCTTGGGTGACTTTAATTTCACCACCGGAAACTGGGAATCATACATCACCTCAAGTGTGAAGGCCCACAGATTCCCAGACTTTGTAAACACAAACCAGCTAGTCTATATGTCCACTAGGGCCACTAACATCCTCATGTAATGTCCTAACTAGCCAGGTCAGACCTAAAGCTGTTTCCTTTGACTTAAAAATGAAACTCAGGACCCCAGCTAAACCTGAAACTTTTAGGAATTATTTTAAGACAAACTTCCTATTATTAAGTGACACCCTGGCAAACTTTCAAGCCCTCCCCACACAAAACTTGAGAAAACCACTGTCTATGTAGAACTGTTTACAGAAATTGTGCACAATCATGTTAAGGACTGTACAGAGATAGCTGTACCTGTCCAGAATAAGCACAGGACAAACTCAAAAAACAACCCACCCTAGTGGAATCCCAACATCAATAGGCTGGATAACAAAAGGAAGATAATTATAGAAAGAATTAGAAAGTGCAATAAACATCAAGGTAAAAACTCCGTCATCAATCTAAGCAGACAACTCAGGGGCAATCAAGTCTATTAAAACTAAATTTGAGGTATAAATAACTTTCCAGGCCAAGGACAATTATAAGGCATTTTTTCATCGCTGTCCACAGCCTTGAAGGCAATAATCAACAATGTGCTGAACTAATTTTAAATGGAACCACCAAACTACTCTTGGGTAGGAGTCTATCAGCATGGCACATCTTAACTTGGCAATATTTCCCCATTTGTTCTTGAAAAAGTGCTCTAAATCTGTCAGACTGTGAAGACATCTCTTGTGCACAGCCCTCTTTAGATCACCCCACAGCTTTTCTATTGGATTTAGGTCTGGGCTCTGGCTGGGCCATTCCAAAACTTAATTTTCTTCTGGTGAAACCATTCTTTTGTTGATTTGGATGTATGCTTGGATCATTGTTGTGTTGAAAGGTGAAATTCCTCTTCATTTTCAGCTTTCTAGCAGATGCCTCAAGGTTTTGGACCAAAAGTAACTGGTATTTGGAATTGTTCATAATTCCCTCCACCTTGACTAAAGCCACAGTTCCAGCTGAAGAAAAGCAAAAAGAAAGCATGATAGTGCCACCATCATGCTTCACCGTGGGTATGGTGTTCTTTTGGTGATGCAAAGTGTTGTTTTTGTGCCAAACGTACCTTTTGGAATTGTGGTCAAAACGTTCAAACTTGGTCTCATCAGACCATAACACATTTTCCCACATGCTTTTGGGAGACTTGATGTATCGTTTTGCAAATTTTCTCTGGGCCTGGATGTTTTCCTGTGTAAGAAAAGGCTTAGGTCTTGCTGCCCTACCCCATAGTCCAGACATATGGAGAAAATGGGAGATTGTTGTCACATGCAGTACATAACCAGTACTTGCCAGAAATCCCTGCAGCTCCTTCAGTGTTGCTGTAGGTCTCTTGGCAGCCTCCTGATCAGTTTCATCTTGTCTTTTCATCAGTTTTGGAGGGACATCCAGTTCTTTGCAACATCATTGTTGTCCCATATTTTCTCCACTTTTTGATGACTGCCTTCACTGTGTTCCATGGTATATCCAATGCTGTGGAAATTTTTTGTACCTTTCTCCTGACTGATACCTTTAAAAATGAGATCCCTTTGATGCTTTGTACGCTCTCTATGAACCATGGCTTTTGCTGTAGCAGGCAACTTAGTAAATGTCAGGAAAATCCTTCTAGGACAGCTGAACTTTATTTGGGGTTAATCAGAGTCTCTTTAATTGATGGCAGGTGTGTACCCAAGAAGACTGAATGCCATAATTAAATCAAAAGATGCTCCAACAAAGTATTAGTTTAAGGGTGTGCACACGCAACAAAGTATTAGTTTAAGGGTATGCACACTTATGCAACCAGCATATTGTACATTTTTTATTTTTTATATTTTTTCTCCCTAACAGATTTGTTTGTTTTTCAGTTGAATTGTACAGGTTCTAGGTCACGTTAAAGGTGGGAAAAGTTTTGAAATGATTTATTGTGGTCTCATTTTTTTATATCACAAAAACCTGACATTTTAACAGAGGTGTGTAAACTTTTTATATCCACTGTATGTGTGTGTGTGTATATATATATATATATATATATATATATATATATATATATATATATATATACATACACGTTTTTTTTTGTTTTTTTTTTTTATGATCGTTGGTAACTACATGGGATTGTTGATATTTTTGCGTTACGGCACACGTGCTCTATACATTTTTGGTGGGAGACGGACAGCTTGCTACAATGTATCATTTTAAATGTATCACATGGTAAATCAGTATTTAAACATATCACATGATAACTTTAAATTATCTGAAGAAGGCCGGCATTATCAGATGAAAGTGTTTATTGTTACTATTTTATCTCCTTAGTTTTCATTTACTGCTACAAGATTTTACAGTTTGTAATGCTATTCATTAAATGCTTTGTGGATTATCTGCTTCCTCAAATACTGTCTTTTGGCCACCACTGCCTTTACGTCTTACGTTTGTGGTTCATTGTTTGTTTTTGCACACTAAGTAGTCAGATGAAAGGTGGATAAGTGCGAGTGAACGAGAGACTCCTTGTCCTATGTGAGAAGATCAATCCTGTGAGGTTATTTGTGATGACTGCCCCTGGTCAGATGGAATGGAGGGGGGAACCAGCCCTGTCTGTGATAAAAGGGAGTCACCAGCAAGATTTTGGGCCTGTCCCACAAATGTCTTGTGCAGGAGGTTTGGTAACAGAACCAAAGGGGAATAGGCATACAGCAACATCTCCTTCCAAAAAAAGGACATGGCATCAAAGTAAAATAAGGGAGCTGGCAAGGTGGAAGTTGGAAAAGGACGAGAAGGGAAGAAGGGACTTCCAGGCCATAAAATAACCATTTTAGATAATGGAAAGCAGCCAAGAGTCTGCAGTTATCTTTTGCCAGACAGGAAAGGACATAGTTAACCAGACAGGAAAAAGGAATCTGGTCGAGGGGTAGAAGGAGATGTCAAATGGAAGGAGATTTGTCAGTGAAAGAAAGGTTTTGACCTATGGAACCATGAGAAGGATGGTCAGAAAACAATCCTCTTGGATGACCGCTTGCCCCTCGGAGGCTGCCTCAGCTGCCTCCAGACAAAAGAAGACTTACAGGGGTAATTTCTCTGGAACTTAAGAATAGGAGACAAGAAAATTTGCTTCAGACCTGCATGACTTTCCCCTTATCCTGTAGGGTCTTAACAAGGTCAGTAAGTGCAGAGCTAAAAATATTCTAGTTGTCCCACAGAGAATCCAGCAATTTAGCCTTAATGTCTTCAGGGACAGCCTGTAAGTGTAACTTAGTACACCTCCTCATCACAGTCCCTGATGCAGCTGCCCTAGAGGAAGCATCAGCAGCATCATAACCACACTTGTGACAAGTCACCAGAGAAGCAGAACTCAAAATTTAAATGGCAGAAGACCTTGCCTCAAAATCAGCCATATCAGTCAGAACTCCCCCAAGCTGAGAAAGAAGAGCCAGCATATACCTAGTGATATGCATCTGGTAGTTAATGCCCTGAAATTTAAGGCAGCAGAATTATATACTTTTTTCCCATACCTGTCCATAACATGACTGTCCTTGTAAGAAGGTGAAAGCTTAGAGGACAACAATTTAAATATCTTATCAGTGGCCAGGGAGATCACAGCAGAGTCAGAGGCAAGACTTTTATATAAACATATCTGGGCATCAGTGCCTTTATAGATCCTAAAAGGCTTCTTTGGAGCAGGAGGCTGAGAGTCAGGGTCTAAAGAAGCCAAAGAAAGGGTGTCCAAAAGAGCATCCAATACTGGAGGGACTGCAGAAGGCCTGGGTGAAGCAATCTGTTTCAGTTTATAATTCCTCTTCTCTATGTCAGAAACCTGTGAACAATCCCACTTAAAACATTCCATCATATGTACCACAGTACCTCCAAAGGAAAAATTCCTCTATAGGTGAATCAAGAGAAAGGGAATCCTCTTCCTCACACTCCAAGTTAAGAGGGGAATGGATCTGAGAAGAGTAAGCCAATGACTCCTCTCCAGAATCTAAAGCCAACTCTTTCTCAGAGGAATTAGAGTCCCCAGCACCTTTAAAAGAAGTAGAGGACCAGTGAACAGAGGCAGGAACATTTGTTTCTTGAGGGGGTATTTAAAGCTATTGTGGCACTGAAAAGACCATGAGTGAAATCCTGCCATTACTTGTGTGGATTCTTGGCCACCAGGGCCACATGTCTAGTCTTCTGTTTCTTTTTCAAGGGAACATCAGCCCTAACAAAACTAGGTAGCTAAGACCCCTGCCTGGATTCAATTAGGGTACCAGAGAGCTCCTCCCTAACAAGTATTTGGGATATCCCCTTAAGCCCTTCCAATATAATCAGCCAGAATTCCCCATCTTTATCTACAGCAAATGTAGACACAGCCTTAGTGGCTGTGTGGGTAGGCTGCTCCATATCAGCCTCCAACTGTGTGGCAACAGAGGGAGCTGATGCAAGCACTGGACGGACTTCAGGATCTTCATCCAGCCCAGTGGAGACATGTGGAGGAAGCTGGACAGCAACAGGTTCAACGAGTGCCTTTTTTGCTTTTTTCTTAAGTGGCAGCTGAACATCTGGGCAGCCAGATTCAGATGCCACATTACTTTGAACTAAAAGTTTTAAATGCTGGTTCCCTAGGAAAATAGAAAGGGATGACAGATGGCTGAGGAGAGTCTCTGGAACAAATGCCTGATAACTCTCACACTGAATATGGTTGTAAGTAGCACCCAAACAAAAAAAGGCACTCCTAATGTCTATCCTTATGGGGAATCTGCCTCTGACAGTCACATTTTTACTTCTTAGATGACATGTAAATACATAATCTAAGAAATGCTCTGTAAATTAACCAACTTAGTGAACAACAACCAAATTCAAAGGTAGCATTGGACTGGTGGCAAAGAAGTTCTGAAGATTAAGCAATCATACATCAGTTATGTACCTTATGTTTTGGATGTAGGACATATGTCTGACATACATTTCCAGGAAGGAACAAAGGCTTTGGTATGCTGTCCAGACATTCAGCTATCTATAGTAGGATATCCCATTTGTAAAGGATACTGCAGCAGTAATAAGAAAGGACATCATGAAGTACAAGACTTTAGTATCTGCTTAGTTTTAACAGCATAGTTAAGTTCTATATTAGCATGCTGAACAAATGTTAGTAGCTTGTAAAGCCATGAGAAAAAAGGAGATTAGAACTTTGTTTTGCAGTCTACTTAAAGTCTTTGTATTATATGAGACAAAACCATTCAGTCCAATGAAACCTTATTTTTTATTCATTCTGTACTCATTCAGTATCTTCTATTTTGCCTTTGTTCATTTTTATTGGTGTGTTCATGGTCTCAGCTACTGAGTTTTATACATTAGCATTGGTATTATAAATATAAATTACCATTCATACAATTCATTTCAGTTTATGAGGGGCACAGATAATGTTAATAAGTAATGGGGGGGCATTACACTTTCTGGGTACTTCAGTGTTTCTGCCTCCCAATGGCAGGGTGCTTAACAGTCAGTATATAAATCCTTCTACGATTTCTGCAGCTGAATTTGGGCTCATGGAGGAGTAATTCCTTAATTGTCACATTAAGGAGTTATGCTAATCTCTGAATAAAATGAAATGATCTTGACAAAAAGGCATAATACAAAGCACCTGTTCTGCACTCTTTAGCCAACTATCAGTGATTCCAACTAGGAAAAATTACAACAGAGCCTCGCAAGTATAATTATGTCATATGCTGAGCAGACATCAGCTGACTAAAGAACAAAATCAGTAACACAGCTGCATGAATATGTGAAACAAAGGTCGCATGTAACTAGTCTCTTACTTTGTGCAGGTCTCTCTTGGTCTTTTTAACAATAAGGCAACAAAATCAGTTTGTGCTTAAAACCTTAAACAATTATTGTCGTGAAAATCATCACAGTTTGGGGAAGAGTAAAAAGTAAGATATAAAGATGCCTAATAGCGAATATTAATTCAGCTGTACAGGAGTTCTTACTGTTGGCTAGACAGTCTGGGATCTGTTATTCAGCTATTTGTAAGAAAATGGGCAATATCAGTTATTATGTTATGTATAAACATGAATGCATTGTAGTATATATATTAATTGTGCATGTAAACAAAATTTAACAAAACTAACACAAATTAATCACAGATAATTGTAAGCCTCTACGCTGTGTACGAAAAACTATTAAAACAGATGTAATTCAAGTAATTTACAAAAATGTCTATTTTTAAAATTTTGCAATTTGCTGAGTTTATAAATGGCTGCAGTTGTATGCAGTATAAAGCAATGTCTCCTACAGCTGTCTTAACTTTTACCTTGTTGACTAATTAGGTAACTCCACTGTAATAAAGCATCCCCTTTCCAAGGATGACCCAGGAGCACTATCTGGTTAAGTGAATTGCTCAGTCACACAGTTTGTAAATGACAACTGAGGGAATCAAACCCAGGACTACAGACTGAAGCTTATTTAGAGCTTGTAGCTTTAAACATTCTGAGCTGAACTACCAGACTTCCATGCTGTGGGCTGCACCATGCTCTAAGGAGCATTTCAATTGCATAACTGTTGTGTCAATATAAACAACTTGAAATTTACTTGTTACATTTCTCAGTTAAAATTGAGGAGCACAGACAGAAATGTGGACTTTCAAAGACTTTTTTAAACTATTGTCTAGCATAATTCGTGTATGTGGAAAGGGCTGAATCAGAGATATGCAAACTATTTCCCTACTTTATAACAAGAGTTTTTGGTTGCAGTAAGAATGATGCTATGTTAGCTACATGGCTACTGTCATTGTGGAGGATGTTCAGTAGGCAGTTAGCAGCGAAGCAATGAATATGGACTGAAACTCATTAGTAGGAATGGATAATGCAGAAAGCCTCATAAATAATGCTGGAGTCTTCCATTATTAGGCATTCATTGTGCATTAAAATGAGTTGCAGTAAATGATCTTTCAAATAACTTTTATGATGTACATGGAAATGTGTGAGTTTCCTTGGTTTGGTACACTGCTAACTTAAGAAGTGAATTGTGTGGTAGCACATAACGATAATTACCAAGTAAAATTAAATGATAGATATTTGTTTACAGTTTCAAACAAAGAGGGACTGTTCATTGTTAAGAATGCAGTTGTTCTTCGTTCTATAAGTAATTAAAAATCTATTTATGAGAGAGAAAAACAGTGTCACCAATGAAATATTATTTTATTTTACGTTATTTTCTCCCTGCTGCCTGTTAGTTATCAAACTTCACTATTGATCTGTCCTCCTTTACCAGTTGGTGAGAGGCAATTGTGAAACCATCATGTCTTCAACCATTGTTTTTCCCTTTGCATGGCTGTAACACTGGGAGTGGTTGCTCACATGGATACCATTATCGCTGTAGGGGTGTCCTATGCCCTCCTAATATCATATGTGTGCGTACTCCAGCAAACATCTCCTCCAAGATACATATCTTTTACTTAGGCCTAGAACAGCATACTTGCACTCCATAAAATACAACATTTATTCTGTAGCCCTTATAGCAAAACAGCAAAAGAAAAAAAAAAGCTACTAAAAGAAGCAACCAAAAGATTCCTCCAAGCTCACCCTCTTGCTATCACCTGAATAACTATAGCAAAAAATGTCATCTCCTTCTAACTAGCCCATTTGCAGTGCAGATGAAAATGTGGTCAGCACAAGTGTAGGCAGATGCAACAATGAGTATCTGAGCATGTCAGGTGACTTGCCTTTCAAGAAATATATGAAATATGAAGGAAAGTCATTTGTCCAAGCAACTGTATTTCATTCACGCACAGCCAAGTAATGCAGACAAATTTCTTAACTTTCCGTGTTCTCTCTCTGAAGTACATATTATATTCAAGGAAAGTGATGGAAAATAATCACTAGAAGTTGCATGCTCATCAAAGATGTGGTCTGTAAGGCTGCATGTAAGAAAAACATACAAATAAACAAAAAAGAAAAAAGTGGGCAGGGGACAGAAATATCTGAGCATGAAACATATATAATCAGCTAAAATACACATGTTGCTTTATTGTGGAATACTCAAAAAAACAGAAAAAAATTAAAAACATATGCAAAAGAAATACACATCATGGTGTAACAGCAATATGCAATGTTTGGGAGAGGGTTAGACTGGGAGCTTGGTCACTCCAGCTTTGATATTAAGGCTAAGCATAACCAACATGGTACATTGGTATAACCTCATTACGAATAAGAGATGGATTCCAGGCCCATCTAAATAATTTTTAATGAAAGGGTTACTATTCAGATGTAGCAATTCAGTTTTCCACCAAGGCAGTTATTATCAATTGTCTTTATGAATGCTGATGAAATTCTTACTTACAAAAGGGGAATAGTTATAAGGAATACATGTTTATTCAAATTCTGTTGTGGCATAAAAAATAAATTTATAACTGCTATTTTCTTCAATAAGTACTAAGGGTTTAATCTGCGCTTTCCCTACAGTTGCTTGTGAAACAACTGATCAGGTTATAACTACCTCAGCACAACTGTTCAAAATTATTTTTTTGTACCAGTCAAAGATTGCATTCTTCAGTACACCTAACGAATGTGCACTTAATTCAGGAGTCTTCCTTTCTCACATGTTGTACAACCATATAGTTATTATACACAGGTTTAAGGATATGGGGCATGTCTTCCACAATAAGGGCATAGGGAGGCTTGTCACTCCTTGCAAAATGCTTTTTTTTTTTGGGTGGGTTATAAGAGGAATGTATTCTTGGTCAGATGTGACTGAGCAATGCTTTGTGAGCAATCATGAACTTACCGTTCATAAGGTAAGTATAATGTGCTTATCCAGCAATATTTTTTCTTACCTTAAATCATGAAAACTTAGCACAGAATATTCAAGCATGTACATTTAAAACTAAAAACATTTATCAAGATAACATAATGTAATAATTACAATATAATACACAAAAAGGTTTGCTCTGGAGATCCAAATAAGGGAATGAGACCAAGATAGAATATATTCCAAAATACGATTTTTTATTCAAAGCCACAGACAAGAATATAACGCTTTTCACTAGAAATATGTTTTCGAATGTCTTCATCAGAAACAAAAAGGCCTGACTCATTAAAACTCTTTTTATATACCTTTGTAATTGTATAATTAGCCAATCAAAGGCTAATATAATGACGTCAATTTACAAAAGCCTTTAACATTTAAAAAAACTTAAAGTGACTCCCCTACTAATCACAAACCAAGTAATTATGAACACGATATTAAAATATAAAATATAAACTGGAATGTTAAAATATATAATGTATAATTTTCTCTATGCTCACTTTTTAAAAATTAAACTATTAATAAAATGCATAAATAACACTTAGCTGCCCTTAACTTTAATACTGGTAAAAGGGAAAGCATATCATTCAAACCAGGCCCTTTTGTTGCTTCCAAAATAATCAGCCAGAATAGTTCCCTGTATTCTAATTTTGTTTCCCACATACCACCCCTGACCTCCCTTGGAACAACCTCTAAAACAAAAAAATAGAAAAAAGCCTCATTACAAGTTTGGGAATGGCGAAACAAAGCATTATTTACATTTTGTTTTTTAATCTCATAATAGTGCTCATAAATTCTTGATTTTAACTTCCTTTCTATCTTCCCCACATAAAAGGAACAACAGGAGTGGCATGTGGCTAAGTAAACAATGCCTTTAGTGTTACAATTGGAAAATTTAGTACTTAAAATAGATCTATTTCTACTAGGAATGAGAATACTGGAACCATTTTTAATGTACTGGCATTGAGAACAAGAACCACACTTGTATGTACCTGCTCTGTGGGATCCGTTGGCAAATTTGATGCTCGCCCCAAACTCAAACAAATTCTTAAAATTCAAATCCCTCCTGTATATAAATTTGAGTGGCTGTCTATGCATATGTTCAAGGTCTGAAATTTGTTTAAACCTATCCCATTCCCTGCTAATCACTTTTTTGATAGCAGCTGAATCACCAGTGTAGTCCATAACATACGCTTGTTCAAAATTTTTAGTATCACTGTAGTGACTACCAATATTTGTATTTGGATTAAAGTTAAAATTACCAGGGTCATCTTGACCTAAAATTGGAGCAAATCTCTCTTTCCTGCCCTCCAAGACCTCCTGATACATCTCATCAATTAGATAGTCAGGATAACCCCTCTCTCTAAACATGTTCATAACAAATTGACTGTCTTGATAAAATTCAAAATCGTCTGATGTCATCCGACTAGTCCTAACCAATTGCCCCTTAAGAATATTTTTCTTCTGGGCAAAAGGATGCCCACTAGTAAAATGAAGATAAGAGTTTGAGAAAGTTTTTTTCCGATGTATCCTAGAAGAAAAATAACTATCACACTTACTCAAGGAAACATCTAAATAAATGCACTCTTCTGTGTTCAAATTGTAAGTAAAATCCAGGAAATTGGTAGTGCCTTTAATACAGGCCAAAAATTCAAAAAACCTTTTCTGTGTGTCGGTCCAAAAAATACAAATATCATCTAAAAAATGTTTGTACAGGACCCAACAATTAACAAATTCACAGTGATTAATAAATACTTTCTCCCACCGCAAAAGTATAATATTTGCATATGTAGGGGCACATTTGGCCCCCATGGCAATTCCCTTCTCCTGCTTAAAAAATTCCCCTTGAAAATACATAAAATTGTTCTTAAGAATAACCTCCATCAAAAGAAGGCAAGTTCTAAAATCATCAGGGGAAAAATTACCATTTTCCTTCATACTTTCTTCAAGCCACAAAAGACCAGTATCATGTGGTATTGATCCAAATAGATCAACAATGTCCAAGGTAACAAAAATAATGTTGGTGGAAAAAAAGCTGGTCTTCACCTGTCTAAGGAAATCCCAAGAATCTTTTAACACCGTAACACTCAAATTAGATAATCCCTTTAGTTTCACATCTATATATTGCGCTATGGAAGTGGTGATAGAACCTTCTGAAGATACAATAAGTCGTAAAGGGGGGTCATTAGAATCTTTATGTATCTTGGGAATTCCAAAAACTGAAGGAACCCTAGGATTTTTATTTATCAGGAAATTGAATGTATCCAAATCAGTTGAGCCTTCCAACAATAAATCATTTATTATAAGATTGATCTTAGATTTGGAAATATTTACTTCATTAATGGAGGCTCTTGAGTACTTAGAAGTATTTAGCAGGGAATCCTTCATCTTAGATTCATATAAAATAGTGTCCATTAAAACAGTACCACCTCCTTTATCCGGTCGCATTATTCTGATGGATTTGTTGTTTTTCAAGGAATTCAATAAACTATTCTCATTATTAGAAAGGTTAGAAAACACACTATGTGTATTAATGGTATTCCTGATTTCCCTTTCCAACAAATTCTCCAAGTTTATCAACTGTGTGTCAGTGAAAAGTATTTATTAATCACTGTGAATTTGTTAATTGTTGGGTCCTGTACAAACGTTTTTAGATGATATTTGTATTTTTTGGACTGACACACAGGAAAGGTTTTTTGAATTTTTGGCCTATATTAAAGGTACTACCAATTTCGGGGATTTTACTTACAATTTGAATACTGAAGAGTGTATTTATTTAGATGTTTCCTTGAGTAAGTGTGATAGTTATTTTTCTTCTAGGATACATCGGAAAAAAACTTTCTCAAACTCTTATCTTCATTTTACTAGTGGGCATCCTTTTGCCCAGAAGAAAAATATTCTTAAGGGGCAATTGGTTAGGACTAGTCGGATGACATCAGACAATTTTGAATTTTATCAAGACAGTCAATTTGTTATGAACATGTTTAGAGAGAGGGGTTATCCTGACTATCTAATTGATGAGTTGTATCAGGAGGTCTTGGAGGGCAGGAAAGAGAGATTTGCTCCAATTTTAGGTCAAGATGACCCTGGTAATTTTAACTTTAATCCAAATACAAATATTGGTAGTCACTACAGTGATACTAAAAATTTTGAACAAGCGTATGTTATGGACTACACTGGTGATTCAGCTGCTATCAAAAAAGTGATTAGCAGGGAATGAGATAGGTTTAAACAAATTTCAGACCTTGAACATATACTTAGACAGCCATTCAAATTTATATACAGGAGGGATTTGAATTTTAAGAATTTGTTTGAGTTTGGGGCGAGCATCAAATTTGCAAACTGATCCCACAGAGTAGGTACATATAAGTGTGGATCTTGTTCTCAATGCCAGTACATTAAAAATGGTTCCAGTATTCTCATTCCTAGTAGAAATAGATCTATTTTAAGTACTACATTTTCCAATTGTAACACTAAAGGTGTTGTTTACTTAGCCACATGCCACTCCTGTTGTTCCTTTTATGTGGGGAAGACAGAAAGGAAATTAAAATCAGGAATTTATGAGCACTATTATGAGATTAAAAATCAAAATGTAAATAATGCTTTGTTTCGCCATTCCCAAACTTGTAATGAGGCTTTTTTCTATTTTTTTGTTTTAGAGGTTGTTCCAAGGGAGGTCAGGGGTGGTATGTGGGAAACAAAATTAGAATACAGGAAACTATTCTGGCAGATTATTTTGGAAGCAACAAAAGGGCCAGGTTTGAATGATATGCTTTCCCTTTTACCAGTATTAAAGTTAAGGGCAGCTAAGCTATAATTTTGTTTTAGTTTTTTTGTGTTTATGTTTTTTTCCAGTAGATGGCAGTGGACCACAGTTGTTTCAGATTACCAATGTGTTATTTATGCACTTTATTAATAGTTTAATTATTAAAAAGTGAGCATAGAGAAAATTATACATTATATATTTTAACATTCCATTTTATATTTTATATTTTAATATCATGCTCATAATTACTTGGTTTGTGATTAGTAGGGGAGTCGCTTTAAGTTTTTTTAAATGTTAAAGGCTTTTGTAAATTGACGTCATTATATTAGCCTTTGATTGGCTAATTATACAATTACAAAGGTATATAAAAAGAGTTTTAATGAGTCAAGCCTTTTTGTTTCTGATGAAGACGTTCGAAAACGTATTTCTAGTGAAAAGCGTTATATTCTTGTCTGTGGCTTTGAATAAAAAATCGTATTTTGGAATATATTCTGTCTTGGTCTCATTCCCTTATTTGGATCTCCAGAACTAACCTTTTTGTGTGGTTTTAGTTTTCTGTTGTTCGCTTACATCTCCTTGTGTTGTTTTTTTTGTTACAATATAATACAACAATAATTCCTTTTTATAAAAAATTAGATTGTTGCTACCAAATTTTGAATAAGGAAATGATAGAAAATTCTGTTTTCTCTATCTTAAATATAAAGCCATCATCAATGTGTAACATCTGGAGCTATTAAAGTGTAGTTTTTCTTAAGACCTGATAATGTTTTATTTATTTAGAAATGTAGTACTCCCACAACTTTATCCACAAACACAAGCGCTTAAGCTGAGAATACACAGGAATGTGCCCAGTTTTTTTTTAAATTCCCCACACATCAGTGTTACCCCATATCTCTCGTCATTTATGTTGCCCCACCCCCACATGCTAGCTCACCTGGTTTTACCTTTACATGCAGTGCTGGAGCTTGAACCAGATTTCTTGATAACATGGTTCATAGCTTTCAGCTGTCCCTGATTTGGCAGAATATCCTTGATTTTGCCTCATATTTTTTGCCTTATCTATCTAAAATGTTTTTTTTTTTTTCTGGTAAATTGCTGAGGATTACAGTTAGCCAATAATGTCAGACATTAGAGTGTCATACTTCTTGTTGTTCAAATAACACGTGTTGATACAAAACCTGTTGTGCTATAAGATTTGTTTATGAAAATGAGTAATAGTTAAAAATTGTCCCTGGTTTTGTGCCTTTGTTACCCCTTATTTTTTGGATTTGTTCTCAATTCTTAAGGAGAGAAATTAATAAGTATATGGGGCAGAGTGATTCCTACTCTGGAGTGGCCCTTCAGAAAAGGCCTGGGGCAGAGTCTGTCGAAAACTCTACTTTCTTTTTTATCCATGTAAACACGAGAAGCTCAGTATGAAAAAGCAGAAGACATTCTCCATAGCCACCTCTCTTCATTATTAGACTTGCGAATGCAGATCAATTCTTGCAATAATCTTCAGCAGCTGCTTTAGAGAACTAAACGACATTTATAATAAGGGCAAGAGCTAGCATATCACCCTAAGCACCTGATCTATAAGTCATGTTTAATAATCACATTTATTGATATAGCATGATTTCTTCAGCCTCCAGTGGCAGCTAAGGATTCTTTGTTCCTAATCTGACTTGATTTTGTTCATGTTTTTTTCTGGCACATGAGTCCAATAAGCCAGCTCAGGGAAGACATCTTTCTGGACAAAATTTGCCAAGCCTGATTTTTTTTTACACTGGGTCTATATTACGATGTTGACAGGGCTGTTCATCAAACACCCTGACATTGACACATATCCACCAAAATACGTGTCTATATCATATTATCGTACGATGTAAATAGCGAACACTATTTCATCGTACTGATAATATCGAAACAACACAATATCCCAGGGAAAAAATTTGCTGCTCCGTAAAAAAAAAAAATAAACTTAAACACAAATTTAAGTGGGGGGCATCGCCCCGCACACCTCCCTACTTAAATATACCAACTCCGATATCGCACCTTAGTGGAGGAAATGGTAAAGTCCCGAAGATGGCTCACCAAATTTTTTTCCTGAAAAAATTTGATGTTCCGTGACTTTGCTATTTTGCCATTTTGACAGTATCGGATCAACTAAATAGCATTCGCTATTTAGTCCATTCGATAGCGTCATATATATATATACCCCAAAATACCACAACTTTGAATGGCCACAAAAGTGATTTTTTTCCAAGGGAACAATAAACAGAACAAACCCTCAGTCACCCTCAGTCACAATGAAGTGGGGTGCTTCATCCCATCCCCCGATATGGGGGACTGTGCCTCCCCACCCCCTACTTAAATATACCAACTCTGAGAATGCACTACAGTGGAGGAAAGGGCAAATTCCTGACAAGGGCCAAGCAATTTTTTTCCCCTGGGAAAAAAATTGCTTATATAGCCATTTGGAGTTTTGGTATTTCGGTGGATATGTGTCGAAGAAAGGGCGTTCAATGAACAGCCCTTTTGAAAAGGTAATATAGACCCTTTTACATTACCTATAGTCTTCAATGTTATGCGTCAAAGACTTATTGCTTAGACATAAAGTAAAAACAAGAGAACCATTCATGTGCATTAACTAACAAACAAATTGCACTGACATCTCACTGTATGCCTAATAACTAATGAAGCAGATTAACTTATGAGAAAAGCATAGCAACTGTCCTTTCTCTAATGAGTGAAATGAACTGGAGAAGTACTTGACTGCTGAATGTTTCTGTATTGCCTGATTACTTTGAATGAGTTTGAAGTTTTATAGTGCTTTCCTTTTTTTGTGAAAAGTAAATGTTTTATAAATTAGCCAGTGGTTTTTGTTTGCTTATTTATCAACAGCAAACATTATGAGTGATTCATTTTTAATTTATCTATGAGGGCCCCATTTCCATTAGCCATCAAGTGTATCAGCAATCAGCCACTTTTTTTTGTTTTTTTCTGGCATTAGAAGGCATCGGGCGAGAAGTAAGTGTTGGGTACCGTAGCTGACATCCAGTGGAAGATTAGAAAATTGTTGGTGGTCCTAGCACTCTAACCCTGTCCAGTCTTACCCCGTTCAATGAATGCTATGCAGCTATATTGAGCTAATGTGAGTGCTGCTTTCCACATACTTTCTGTGGTGTGACAAATTGCTTGGAGGTTTGTATCCTCCTGAATCCCTGTGCACAGGAGAATATTACTGAGTTTTTACCAGGCAACAGTCCTGCAGTATGACTTGAACCAACTTCCCCTCTAGGGTGAGTGAGCGGACCTCAACCCCTTATTCCTATACCTCTCTGACTGTTTTTTCTAGTATAGCCAGGTCATGTAAGGTATAGAAAGGGTTGAAACTCCTACACTGCCGAGCTAACTCATAAAGGTTTAATTTCTGCCACGTGTCTGTGGTTTTAGCATTCATCTGCTGATTCCATCATTTCAGGATGCCTCAGAATTCTGCTGTAAAGTGCCTTTCACATAGTTCAGTTTATAATTCTGTTTTCTCCTTTGTTTACCTGTCAAGCTCACTAGATAACTACTGCTGAAGATTGTCTGTGAACCCACTAAATGTCTTATTTTACAGCTGGAGGACATATTTTGGCATATGACTGCTAACTGGATATATTTTTTCTTAGTTAGCAAAATTTGCTCTTCTGGTCTAATATGAACCTGGAAACAAGTCTTATTACTCTTTTCATCCTCCAATCTATACATTGTTTGGGTGGCCATCTCAAGCATTACTTAACACGTCTGAAAGGTGTATCAGAATTATATTGAACTTAGAAACTTTCTGCTTAATTCCTACTTTGACACATAACAGACACTCTCCTAGGACCCCTCCGTTCAACACCAGGCTCAATATAGATTCTAGTCATGGACAAATCACTCCAATAATCCTTAGCATCAACTTCACATAACTACTTCACATAACTACAGTTGAGTGACTTTATGACAGGATGAAAGGCCTACATATCAGCCTAAGCTCCTTACCTCTGTGCCTAATTCAACATCTTTAGTGTTTGGTAAGGCATGATTTTACTGAACCTCTAGTACACTTGGGGAATTACATGCTTTCTAATTCCATTTTTGCTTGGAAAATTTGCCGTAGAGTTATGAAACGGGATTGTTTAATTTGTCTTCCTTTGTACAAACATCCCTATGAGTCTCAGTGAGGAATGTTTCTATTAACTGCTGCAGAAGACCATCATTTGATGGTGCAAAGCACAACTTACAAAAAAAAAAAAAAACAGAGTACAATGTCAGGTAATAGGAAAATTATTTCTCTAAAATAAGATCCTTCACATCTAAACTCATCCTTGGTGCTTTGGCTTTATGCTTTCATAAGGACTGAAACTCACAAAGACTTCTTACTTTTGGAAGTACTATTTAAACTGAATTAATCCCACACCAACCAACAGCTTGACAAAACTTGTTAAACAATTAAACACACCGCAAAAGAAAGTCAGATTTTACTATCCATTTAAAATTCAACTCATTTCCTTAAACATTTAAACAGTTTTTTAATTCAGAAGTGTACTTTGCTTCTAGTTCTTTCAGATATTCTGCCTTATCATCACTTTATCCAAATATGGTTTTATAGGTACAATGCCTTTAAGGAAAGAAAAGTTCCCACAATGATACATATTAAAATGATTACCAAGTTCTTTCAGCCTAATAATTCTACCAACATATATTATACTTTCTTGTATTCTAATTTTAATCCACCTTTTTTGTTACATTTTCATTGTTTTAGACTAACATTCACAACTAATTCTGTATTCAGCATATTCTGTCTCACACATGGAAGCTTCTCTAATGACAACTTTTTCTTTTCCATTAATGGGCATAACAGTAACTCTGCCTTTCTTCCTCCTTTCATGATAAATTTACCACGTTTTTTTTTATCTGTTGTACTAGACCTCCCATAGGGTAATAGTCATATTAGACTCATGCGACTTAGCTTTCCTGTAAGACACGATAGGCTGCTTTAGAACAGCTTTCAGTTTTTTTTTTTTCTAAGACATAAAAATAAACCTATTCCTCGAAATGAAACTGAACATTATAGAAAAAGAACTAGTAGAAGATGATACAAAACATACTTTTTAGTGAGATTTTGCACAACCTTCAAAGCCTAATGTATGATATTCCAATTAATTTTTTTTAAAAATGTCTCTAACTTTACTTCTGGAAGTTTCTTTTTATACCCTCTAGAAAGGAGTACGGTGATGCTTGCTTCAGATACAGACTTAAAATCTTGATAGCTAGTAGTGTTCATACAAGCATTTTTGTACTCAGTGATAGATTCCTGGAATAATCATCATCAGCTGTTTAAAAAAAAATACAGACTAGGCTTTTGTACAATGAACAAGAAAGAATTTGCATATATTTTTTTTCTGCGTCTCTAGTACACGTATGGGCTTCTATGTTCTTCCTGTGGCAATGTGATCATAGGAGGTTAAAGACTAATGGCCCTAGAGCCTTTTTAAGCCTAGCTATTCATGTTCAATTTTTCCAATTATCAGTGCCCAAAGGCTAGAACAGCTTTGGCATATATCTCTGCCTTAGGGGAATCTAAAAAGTTCCCTTGACCATAAGGGTAGTAGGTGACAGGACGAGGTGAATTTGTGATTTCCCATCTATTGGTCCAAACTAGATTTGAATAGGTTTAGAGGACAGTTCTGTTTGATGTGAATGGGAGTCTGTTACAGAGTAGGGGTAATCTCTGAGACACATACCGGTCCTTCCAATGTGTTTTCTTTATGTCACAGATAAGGTTTAGATCCTTGGACTGGGTAATTCTACTGCTGTTTGTTTTGTGAATGTGTAGCAGATCCATCATGGCTGGATATGAGAAAGCTTTTAAGGTTAGGCATAAATCAGTTCACCGGTGTAATAACCAGAATAACTTATGCTGTCCTTATAAAAAAAACACCATTGTAACTATAGAATGACTCAAACAGTCATATGCTCATATTTGTATAAATGGAGACAAATGGTGTTCTCATTGCCAGTTCCACCTTTGGAAGGTAATACTGAACCTCAAACATAAAGCTGCTAAAATATGATACACGTTGTCACAGGTCATTCCCTTGGGTATTGGTCACTGTTCTGATACCAAAAGAATTTTGAATTATTCAGGAAGATATGACATATTTTGTGTTACTTATTTTTACCCTTTAACACAAGGTTTCTTCCCTTGTTAGACCATTTAAAATCACCTTATGTTTAATGCATTAAACTTGAGTGTCTGAATTTCTTCCAAATGTGGACTTGTAGAGAAGAACTAAATTAAAAAGGAAGACAATCTCAGATTTGTTAAAATGCATTCATTTACAGTTGTCTTTTTGATACAAAATGAATGTCCTCCCTAGAGACTTGTACTCCTACAATCCCTGATGATGTTTCCTGTCTGGTTAGACCTTTGCTACATCAGACCTTCAGAGGCTGCAACTGTCAGCTTCCTCTGGAGTGGGAACCCTTAAGAACAGGTTTTGATACTTTAACATTGTCGATGGGAGAAGGGTTAGTCGATCTCAAAAACATATGGGTGCAATATATCAAGGAAAGGTCATCTCCTCTATTGATTAGGACTCAGACTAAATCTAGACTACCCCGAGGATTCGTTAACGCCAATGCAAAGTGTACACTGTTCTAAGTGAAGAGACAACACAAGCATAACTTACACCTTCTTCCTCCTAATTTTAGTTTTCCTACTGATTTTTCTGCAGCCTTTAATATCGATGGGGGATTTATAATGGTTACCACAAAGTGTAGACTACATGTACACTTTGTGTAATCTCTCTGAGTAACTCAAAAGCACAAAAAATGTGGTAGGGATGTTCTTCAATACAGATTGTGTCCACTATATTCTGCCTGGGTTTGAAAGTTTAATTTGTATTATTCCATTCTCAGCCTCCATTCATCTCTCTCAGAGTTTGAAGTACGTTTTGCTATGCTGTAGTGTCTGTGTTGACAGTGGGAAATGAAAGTGGGTAGCAATTTAAAGAAGCTTGTGTTATATAATCTAGTGATGCAAATAGACTGATCCACATTTTCTGTGATGGACTGGCCAGATCTAGCAGGATGTAAAGTTAATAATTTATTAACAGGTAGCTGAATTTCATGGTTAGTAGACCTTGGTTCTGAGTTCCCATTTGAGAGCAGTACCAGAACTGCTTTGTATATAGCTCTTATACCTTCTCTGTGCACTAGTTGGATATGCACAAGGAAATTATGTCCACAGTCATGACCGTGAATTACTATAGATGCACAGGGGGAGAATTACAATGTCCTACTAATGGAAAGAACTTAAGAAGCATGATAATCAGCTGTTAAGCAAAACTGAATGTAGGTTGAGAAATACCCTCAATAGCTGACTTAATTCTATTCATCTGCAATGCTGACATAGTATTTTTCTACTCCCTTATGGACATGTTGCTGTTATTCTGGTCTCCCTAGTGACTATCCAATGCACCAGAGTGAAGAAGCAGATTTGTGTCATGTGATGTAGATGTGTGGCAAGGTGAGACCTTTCTGGGATGCCATTAAAGTAGAAGTGTTTTTTTTTGGCTTATTATAAGTTTACCATAATACATCTAAGTTTGCATTTTAAATATATTACCCAATTAGGAATTTATACTGGTCATATCAATTTCTGTTTGTGTGGCCATCCCTAAGAGATGGAAACAGTGTACTTAGCCACTGACTGCATCTTGGAAATCTGAGACTCAGTATAACATTTGAGCATCATGCTGTCACTGGTTGATGATGTAGAAATGAGTAAGAGTTTATGATCTATGGGTAAACTGCTTGCTCTACTCTTTTAAAGGGCTCAGAACCATGTTATAAGACATAGCGAGCAAAGTGCACATACTGCTAGGAAAGATGTGTGTTGTGCTTTTTGAAGCCTTGCATAGAGCATATAATGGGCTATGGATCCCTGTTCCAGCAGAACAATGGCTATCGATGACTGTTTCAGAAGTGGGATTTCAGTGTGTTTGGATATTTTATGTTGGGAATACATTCTCCATTTATTTCTGCTTTGAAACCAACACAAATCAAGACAAACTATTATGATGGTCACTATTACGCTAACTATAGCTTGTAGGGAAAGTTATAGTCTAGCAATGTTCCCAACTTCTTTTTTTCATTTTTATTGTGTTTATTATGTCATAAAATGTTAAGTCTGGAGGGAATTTTGTTGGATGATAATAATATTTTAAATAATTTTCAGTTAATTCATTACTTTGTGTTCCTCATTCTCCTTTTTGTCTACCAATGTAATTTGAGCATTGAGTCCACTTACTAATGTATTGTTTGTCATGCCTGTTTTCGCTGGTTGATACTCTACCCCATACAGCTCAAATGCTCCATTGCCAGTGTTTTTTATTATTATTATTATTATTATTATTATTATTATTATTATTATTATTATATTTTAAGTCTAAATAACATTGTGTCTGCCTTCTGCTCTCTACACTACAAATACAACGCAATTGCCAACTCCTTACTTTTCATTGTTCTGAGCTGCACAAACTCCTCCCCCTATTTGCGCTATCTTTCACTCATCCTCCATGATGGCATATAGAGTGCTTGCAGCTTCTGAATGTCTAGTCTATGTACTCCTTTTAGCCTTCTATATTTACTCTACAAATTATTTTGCTTCTGAAACGCTTTGTCTCAGCTGTAGATAAAATAGACTAGTTCAGAATAACCCTAGGGAAGCATTTCATCTCAAATACTCTATATCTTGTTAGCAGATAAACTGTTCCTTCACCTTTATGTATCATTAGATATACTACACTTTAACAAATTTAGACTGTCTTTTTCAATAAAGATTAGAGTACCCAAAAAAGCGCATTTAGTTCAGAAAGGAATATTCTCATAATAGGATACTTTATCAGGAAGGTGATGCGGATGTCAACTTAGTACTCTATTCCTACACCATTTCACCAGTCTTAGTCCAAAATTCCAGAATTTGTGGTCTGTCTGTAGATCATCTATATTGTGGAAAATTCTGCTAAATAAATAATAAAATGATTTCTCTAAAACTTGGATGCAGCTATATAATCCTATAATTAGACATATTAATTAATCCTGGTTGAAAATGGCATAGTGACTTAATATTTGGCTTATAAATCACTATCATCTTTTTGTAAGTGACCATAGAAATTTATGACATGGTGAATTAACACTTTTTTTTTATATTCAGATCCTTGTGTTGATGATAATACATCTCTAACCGTGTAACTGTCATGACATTGTGGGTGGAGATACTAACCTCTTTAGTCTTCATTATATAATCCATCACTTTTCCACTTTTCCATTTCAAGATACTGTACTTAATCAGCTTAAAGCATGACTGCACAGTAGAAAAATGACAAGTTTTGGAAATGCTAATTTAAATTTGAGAAACAATACTGCATTGCAGCTCACAAGGCCACAATTTAAACTTTCCATTGCAGAGAATTATTTCACTGAAATTTCCCCAGACTACTGAAATATAATATCAGAAAACATAAGACAACTATTTAACCAACTATATTTCAGGGGGAAAAAACTTAAATGCTTCCTCGCCAAAGATAACAAATGTAAATGTTTCAGGGACATAGGCTAAAGAGATACAGAAGTCTTGCACATTATAACCAGAGTGTTAACAAATTCTGTCACCTAAAAGTTGATTTTTGTTTATATAAATATCGTTATTACGTCTGACATTCTTGGATGTACATACTGTATATAGGCTAGATAGCCTATTACTAGCATGTAAAAGCTGCACATAACTTAGCTAACTTTCTTTTAGTATTTAATGGTTACATAATTTTGTTTTGTGTTATAAAACTTTATTTTATTTTTTATTTTTTCTTCCTTACTGTAACATACTGATTATACAACTAAACGTAGCTTTGTAGTACTAAAACACCAGCATACTGTTAAATCCACCTGTCAAGTTATTGTCCTGTTGCCCTTGACAGAAGAATATTAAACAGAATATTATGCAGCTTATTTTTAAACACTATACCTGCATGTTTACTAACTTATTCTATTTGAAATATCTTTGATATTGGAAATATTCTGATGTGCAATTTTTAGGTGTTCTGTGTGTTTATATCCTGCATGGTTTTTGCCTTTAAGGCCCAGATGGTGTTTAAAAATGGTCCTCAGACCAGTCCTTTTACCCTGTTAATAAACTTAAAATTAAATAAATAAATAAATGAGGTTTCCAATTTCATTCTTTAAGTTATTTGGCAAATGTCTTTATCATTTGGTATATAACTTTCCAGATCCAATAAGGAACTGGAAATCATACCAGCCTAGACTCTTGAAGTAAGCATTTTTGTTTTATTTTTGCCATTTCCATAGCTAAAAATCCTTCTAAACATTATCTAAGCTTGGTTTTGGCCCTCATATAAGGAAACAGACAGTATACTTCACTGGCAGAGATAAACTATTTCTCCAGGCTTTGCTTTCTTCTGAAGTAGAAACAGACTGAAATAACTCAAGTGAAATACTGCTTTACATCAGATCAGGCTTTTCCATGATCCTAGTAGAAAAGTAAAAGGCATGTCAACTCCTTTACTGACAAAGACTCTCATGATCATGATGGCTCAATGAAATTACAATGAAGCGATATATATATATATATATATATATATATATATATATATATATATATATATGCAGCTTTGATGTTGACATAAATGTTATTAACTTAAGACATAGCTACAAAATTCCAGTTAAACTTGTCAAAGTTGAGAAATAAACAAAAATAATTGAAAAGAAACTGATGAACCAACCTCTTCTTTTCGTTTATTTGACTGTTTTTGTAGTAGTGGTGTATTTTACAGCACTATTTGGTGAAGCATTTATCTGCCTTGCTGGAATTTTTTTTTGGACTTGTGAACAGAAATAATGTTCATTCAGCTTAGAAGGTTTGTCAGAAGATTAAACTTTGTTCTAAGTCTGTTGTGGATTTCATCTATCTCTCCTAAATCAGTACTTCCATTCTTAGCATACCTCTCAATTGTCCAGATTTTCACAGAATGTCCAGATTTTTGCCATGTATTTTTCATCTGTTCCTCATAAAATTTGTGGTTTTCTGGCAAATCACTGAGGATTGAAATTACTAAATAATGACAGGTATTTGAGTTTCTTCAGAAAATGTATGCTAACTCAAATCTTGTTACTGTGGTATTATTCTAAATTTATAAGAGCAATATTTAATATCTGTCCCTATTTTTGGGTCTTTGTCCGCCCATTATTTTAGGCATTGTGCAGATTTCTTGAATAAAGAATTTGAGAGGTATGAGACTTAGTAATCTTTAAAATGGAAGTGCATTTTTAAATCATTTTTGCTTAGCAGCCTATTCTGTCCAGCCTCTTAAAGGAAAACTCTACCTTAAAACTCAAAAAACATATTTTTTTCATTGTGTCTTTGTTTTTTAGCTATTTCAATGTCTCAAAATAACTTCAAGTGCTTCTTTTACAATTTTAATGTGTTTCTCTCAAAATGATGGATGATAGGGCCTGCCTTGGTAATGTGATCATGTTTTCTTGCTTTCATTCCTTCTTCCCAGAATACATTTCAGGTCCTCTTTATATGACTCATGCTAGATACAAGGAGATGGTGCTGTTTTCTCATGCTATTAAAATAGAATGGCGGGACTGTGAAGCACTGTCATCTAAACACACCTTCTGTAACAGAGCTGCTTCTGTGTTTACCTGACTGAGCTCATTTATGTGTCTGTCAGAGCTTGTTCTATGCTATAAATAGCTGTTAGCTACTTGCAGCAAAATAAAGTACATAAGTAACAGGTTTTTGTAAGAGGAGTCTTTTGTAGTCTTAAAAGATGTGATAAACCCTCACCAACACTCTCATGCTGAGGTGTGAAAACTCTCACTGCAGTCAATGAGTCCATGCAGTACATTTACAAGTGACAAGTAGTAGGACTCTAAACATAGTCTGTCTGCTACTTCCCAATGCTTTCAGTGGGAAGTTTCTCTCTCATGAATGATGCTTAACTATGTGCTTTACTAGTTCCTCAATTATTTCTGTCATATTCACCCTCCTTTTTTCTGTTTCATATTTATTTATACTTTGGTAACCAGGAAAGTGAACTGGTGCCAGGACCCTTTTCAGCCACAATGTTGACCACATTGGCAAAGATAATAACAGTTATTAAATGCGCTTAGCAATACAAAGAAAAAAATACTGACATAAAGACACTGACCCAGACTAAGCAACACATAGCCAATGTGTGACAGTGACCAAGTAAACCATTGAGCAACATTTACTAGAATGTATACATTAACAATGCTTAACTATACTATGTTGTTTATTATAAATAATTAATTGTATGCACACATATCGCGCACACACACACACACACACACACACACACACACACACACACGTTTCTGTATATGTGTATAAAGTACATGTGCACAAAAGCATGTGCGTGTGTGTGTGTGTGTGTGTGTGTGTGTGTGTGTGTGTGTGTGTGTGTGTGTGTGTGTGTGTGTGCATTTAAACACAGTTAAGTTCTTCTGATTTCCTTTTCTTAGTGTTTTTAATGCAAGGGCACATAGTAAACATATGTTAAATAAAATTCAGCTGTATATTATGGTTGCACTAACAATGTAAGGACTGACTCAAAGTCAGTAGGAATTATTTACAATGGATCTGCATGTACCAGATATCCACCCCCTCTGGAAGGATGTCACAAAAAAACATAAAAGACCTTTTTATGGACAGTGTCAGTGCACCTAGTTGATAGGGTTGCCGCCTGACTCTCTTTCTGCAGTTCTGGCCTGTGTGTGTGTGTGTGTGTGTGTGTGTGTGTGTGTGTGTGTGTGTGTGTGTGTGTGTGTGTGTGTGTGTATGGGGGGGGGACTTGAAAATGGTAAATGCATTGATATTTTGCAAGAAAAAATATTTTCTGACTTTTCTCTAAATGTCACAGAAATCTTTGATACTACATTTAAGTTATCTTAACATATAAACTATTATACATAACATTTAAAGCATAGCATTTCAATACTGTGATGCTGCTTATGTAAATTTGTCAGAAGAGTTGACAATTGCCATTAAACCCCTGACTGATCAATTTCCTTTGTTTTGTTATGAAAGGGGAGTGTTGAGTTCTCCTCCCCTCAACAATAAAAACAGTGGAAACAATTCCACAGCTTTCTGTCTTTTTTTATATCAGCTGCTGTGTTCCTTACATTAGCAGGATTAATTGCGTATCTAAGATTGACAGCAGTACCAAACAGAGTAAACTATAGATTTAACTGTGTCTATGATATGCATGCAGGTGGAGACAAATTTCTTTGCAAAGTATGTGAGAAGTTGAGCTTAAAAAAAGTAGATGGGCTTTCCTTTCCTTTGACTCCAATGCAAGGAAATACAAGTTTTAAAAAGTACAAGCAGGTTTCTGGTATTTATACAATGCTGGAACCATATTCTGGTGAGGAAAAAAAAACTAACGATTGAGTTAAACTGTATGAGAGGGTAGAGTTTCCCTTTAACTTAGCTCTTCTGACTAATCAAATCCTATCTTCTATCTTAAGGCTTTTCCCGGTTAGGGGTCGCCACAGCGGAACTCCGGTCTGCTAATGATTGGCAGTAGATTTTCACATGCTGGCTTGCCGGGCCTAATGCACAACCTTCAATGAAGGAACGCCCATTCATGCATGTCGCCACACAGAAGACGCTCTAACTGAGAATCGAACGGGCAACGTCTAACTGTGAGGCGACGACACTACCACAGCACCACCGACTAATCAAATAATATTCATAAATCCTAGGAGATTCTTGCATCTAAGTTTCTAATTTAAAGCCCTCACTGCTAAAACAGTATATTATCTATTACTTACATTTTTCAGCCTCTATGCACATTACATTTCCTTTATACCTCTCATTATCAAAAATGGCTACTGGTTTAATTTCAAATCCTTTATACTGTGTTTTCAATTAGTGCTTTGCTTATGTTGTTGTTGTGTCTTTCGGCTTTTCCCGGTTAGGGGTCACCACAACCGAACTCCGGTCTGCTAATGATTGGTAGTTGATTTTTACGTGCCAAGTTACCAGCCCTGATGCACAACCTTCAATGTAGGTACGCCCATTCATGCATGTCTCCACGCAGAAGACACTCTAGCTGAGAATCGTACCGGACAGCGTCTTACTGTGAGGTGACAATGCTACCACAGCGTCATCTTCCAATATTCATTTATTTATTTACTGACATTTGATTACTGGGAAAGTCTGACTGTTTAAAAGTCCATTTTCAGTGGAGGTCCATGGAGAAAAGCTTCAAAGTACTGCAAAACAATTTAAGAACAATAATTTTATAGTCTTTAAAAATGATACAATAAACAACTACAGTTTAAATAACTATACCATACTAGACATAATATAAAAATATTGGTTAAGAATATGTACAAGTTATATGACAATGCTTTGATGTTGTTTTTCTTTCGGCTTTTCCCGGTTAGGGGTCGCCACAGCGGAACTCCGGTCCGCTAATGATTGGCAGTCGATTTTTACGGTGCCAGCCCGACGCCCAACCTTCAACGAAGGCACGCCCATTCACGCATGTCTTTCAAATGCCACTCAACCACAGGGAGGACATGCAGACTCCACACAGAAGGCACTCCAGCCGAGAGTCGAACGGGAGAATCTCTTGCTGTGAGGTGACAACGCTACCGCTGCACCACCGTGGCTTACACTATGCTATGCTACAAGCAGTGCTAGAATTTGTCACTAGTTCATGTTTTTGAACTAGCACTATGCTACAAGCAGTGCTAGTTCAAAAACATGAACGAGTGACAAATTCAGCTTAGCTATACCATCAGAAAGATTCTCATGTGGGACACAAACTACTCCAGGACTAAATTAGACAAATAATAAACATCTATAAAGTACTAATGGAAGTCAAAGCACCCACTTAGTAAAGTTTTGCCACATTAATAGAAAAAGAACACAGGTAGCTTGAGCAGTTCACTTTCCCATACCTCAGAATATTTTACATTTCAGTCAAATGTTGAAGTACCCATTTTCCATTTTTGTTTCGTGATGCCTACAAAAATATAAACATCACTCTCCTACAGTCGGATACTTTACATTTCTTTAACTGCGGCTAAAAACAAACATCTAAGGCCTAGTCATCCGAAAAGAAAAAAAAAATCAGTGTGATGAAACACTGCATGCCAGCGCTGACCCACTCCAGAAATAGCTTCTGAAATGAAATGACATCTCTAACCCCTAACCACTGCAGTTTAATATCCAGATGGACACATTTTAAAAGAACCTACTGAATATGCAAAGCATCAACTGATCCATGCAACTGCCCATTGTGCCCTTCCACAAGGTAAGCAGCAGCAGACAGCTGTAAGGTCTGCTCTTAGTATTTAGAGACATTTTAGCTGGTTTATAGAGAAATTAAAGGTAAGATATTATAATACAAACAGAAATTGCAATGTGAAGTGAGAGGAGAGCAGACTTATGGCATATTTACAGAGAAAGCCAGGGGATAGAAATGAATAGGAATGTGGAAGTGAGTGAAGAAAGGAGAGTGAGAAAGGGTAAAATACGAACAGGTATTTGTTCAAATTTAGGATATCGGTCATCCTGTGTGTTGAGAAACAACTGAGACGGTTCTTGGTTAGGAAGTATTTTAGAATGCTGTTGAATGATGGTAGGGAGGTTACTGACCTGATGGATAGAGATAAGAAGTTCCAGGCTTTAGCAACAAGGTATGTGTACAGACAATGCCCAGCAGATTTGATAGGTTTGTGGACACACAGGAATTTTTCATCATTTGGATTATAATTACTGACTTGGAACATAATTGTGCAGAATGTTATTTAGTCCTGGGCAAGCAGATGGATTCTGGATAATTTTATAGATGGTAAGAAGCTGTGTATATGTTAGTTGATGGGGTAGTTCTAACCAATTTAGGCTTTTTAGTGCTATATAGTAGTGGGTTCTGAAAGGTACATTTGCTGCAAATTTAGCATCTTTGTTATAGCATTGTTCAAGTTTTGATTTTTCTGATGCCCGAAGGTTAGTAAGGATGGGGGCAGCATAAGGAAGTGGGGGGAGAAGTGTAGCTTTAGTTGTGATGCTGAGAACGTTTCTTACTTTATAAAGCATCCCTAGTTTTTCTTATGCAATTTTGTATATGCAGGTCAAATTTAAGATTATTATTGACTACCATCCCTAATAATTTGCTATGAGAACAGATTATTTGTTTGCAACAATGCTAATCATATACAAGTCTGGGTAAGCACTAAAACTAAAATACTTAAAAATCAAAAGAGTAAACCTGATATTGTTTTAGTTCATCAAATGTGGAGATTAACTAGATGTTGCTGAAAATGAACTACATTGTCCCTGGTTGTAAACTGAAGGATTGAGTTTATAGTCATCAGCAGATTTGCACATCTAGACAGCACTGAGGCTCTGAAAGGTTGGAAAAAGGAATAGAAAAGCATTGGCCTTAGCACTATCCCCGGGGAACCTATCAATCATATAAAACAGTTTAGAAAGAGCACCATTTATAAGTCTGAAAGCTATAAATGGTCAACCACTTTATTATCAGACTAGTAAAGCACACATAAGCTCCACGTGTTATCAAAGATTTAACAATATTATTGTATGAAATACTAACAAAAGCATTTGCATCTGTAATTATAAAATGGACTTAAAAATCTGTCTGATTAGTTTACAACAATGTATAAAATATGCAGCAAGTAAATTAATTTCTGACTCTGTTCCACCTACCTAAACACATGAACTAAGGTGGTTCTAGAATTTTCAAACCTAATAACCCACATGTTGACTTTTTAAAATGTATGAGCAGCTGTCATTGCAAAACACTGAAGTTGTCACAGTAGATTTCAAAAACATATCACATGGCCACTTTGTATTTATAAAACTTAATCCACTTGCTTCCTTTACCTAATACTTTACACATTACAATCATTATTGTTTTTCACTTTCCAAGTATCATTAAAATTGTCGATTTGTAGCATCATTTTTCTTGAGATACCAGCAGCAAACTATGGGATGCATGATACAGTGACTTAAAATACTAGAGAGCAGATTTCCTTTGTAAAGCCACCCAGACAAACTAACACTGATACCTTAATACTGATTTAGGTTGAGCGCTGGGATGCAAGAGCTGCTGCCATGTGCTGTAGCTCACAGTAGTCAAACAAGTGCAAAGTCGACTCATTTAAAGTTTGGCAAGACAGACATTATTGCCTTATGAGGGCAGAAATAACTATTTCAAAATTTAAATGAGACCATATGTATACTCCCACTTCTCATGAGTAGTTGTACACTAAATGTTAGGACTCTCACCCTGTTAGGAATATACATCTTAGTTAATGTACCGCTTCTAACAATAGTTCAGAAGATGACTGCAGACTAATAGTATTCTTGTTTACATATTACTTATACAATTAATTAGAGCGTATCAATTTTAAAGATAATGCCCTTGCATTAATAAGGCAGGTAAAGTCCTTAAACTACAGGTAGGCTAGTTCAAAAATTAAACCTTGATGCTGTCTTAATAAACAGAATTTGAAAGATGTAATTACATGCAATATCTACACATTATTTAATATCATACACATTTAAAGGCTAATCTAAAGGCAGAAATTGTATTCCCTATTAATATAAGCACAGTTAAGGTGTGTATGAACTTGGTCTCTCTCATATGCACATGCAAACATACACACACACACACACACACACACACACACACACACACACACACATGTTGCTTTTAAGTGTTACAAAATGAATGTTACTGCAGTTTCCTATTATTACAAAATACTCCACTTAAATACAAAAAAATACACGTTTTACTACACCACTAACACATGCTACCTTTGACAGAAGGAATAGTTTACATCAAAAATCAATATATATATATATATATATATATATATATATATATATATATATATAATATGCATTTAATCAATATTAAATGCATTTTCTACAAAGTACAGCTGCCTGTTTTATAACCACGAGACAGCATGACAAGATACCCAGATGCACATCACTAAAAAGTACATGCTTTGTAATTGGAAGCGTGATCCAGATGGTCTTAGTTTGGTTCCTAGTAGAATCATACAGTTCTTTGACAATGTGCTTTTGGACTTTGACTAAAAAGCTTCAGACTGATGCAAAGTTCACTTAAGTTGTTATTCATTCAGGGAGCTTGATGCTGATTCATTTTCACCCTTTTCTAATTACTTAATATACTGCATTTTTTGGAGGGGATTCATCTGATGTTAGTTCTGCACCTACCTTATAATGAACCTGGGTCATGGGTGTAAAATGGATCTGAGGAGTAGCTCACTTACACTGTAAAAAATTGCATTTAAATATAAATATAAAACTATAAATAAAAAAAACATATAAATATAAATGTGTAGCTGTACTACTTCTGTTCTAATTGGCTTATTATTTGAGTTTAATTGAATGAAATTAGTAGAATATGTTTCTATGTATGTATAAAGTGGACACTAGCAAACCTTAACACAATACTGTCAGCTTCCACACCCATACCACCATCTGTGGTTAAGGTTTTAGTTGAAGGAGATGTATAAATGACAAACATTTCCTGTTTGACAATGTCTCTTGGTGGTTAGCAAGATAAAGAAAACAACTACATTACTGAAGTATCAAAAAGGAATATAGCCAAGAGAATTTGAAAAAATTGTTGCAAAAAGATTAAGCACTACAAAAACATATCATCCTCCAGACAAATGTAATTAAAAACCAAATGAGATTATAATAAAATAGGATTTTGCAATGAAGTACAGATTACATTGCAGCAACTTTGCAGTGGGCAGTAAAAACGACTTAGTTTTAAAAATTTAAGACATAAGAAATCTCAACTGGGTATAGTTTAGTACTCTTAAAATTGTCAGAAATACCATTGCATTCATAAGCCCTATCTTTCTATCATAAGAACACCATTCAAGATCAATGAAAAGAAATACCGAATAAGAAAATAGGTTATTTATTATAACACAAGTTAGCATATGAGGTATTTTGAGTTTGTGTGTCTGCTTAGTATGATTTTATGTTTCTGTCCATGATCAGTTAACATATACGACAACTTAATTTTCAGTAGAAGCAGGTTAATTTCAATACACAGCCACATCACCGAAAAAAACTTTTCCCAGTAGCTGTGGACAGTGCACATTGCTTTGTGAGATGATAAGCTTAACATATGGGCCCCTTTGTTTGCAAGATTTGTCAGATAGCTTAGCACTATTAACCTAAGGTGATAAAAAGATTGCACCGTGTAGTACCATATGATTACTTCCTGATTCTGTGAATGTAGAGGTGAAAGAGCAACAAATTATATGAACCAGATCCATTTGGTTAGGTGACAACCTGTTGGAGATGTTCTGCAAAAAGCCATTACTGAAATTCGGAATAACAACGAGAATGCAATTGCTACTGGGATTTATAAGACACCTCTATCATCTATGGATCAAATTAGTATACTTTTTGAAGAATGCTTAAGTAACTTAATGTCAGCTGAGTCAGTTACTTGGACAGCCCTTTTGCTGCACAGTATGATGTACAACGCTCAGGAGTGCGGGGCTGGGCAGCCAAGTGCTCCGGATTGTGCGGAACGCTCCGCATTTGTAGTTGATTAAGCCCACTGTTCCGTTGTTCTGAATTGTGCAGCACTTGCTCTGCTTAAGCACTTTCATCTTATGTTATGTCTTAGAACTAGTATTTCAAAAGCGTCTCGGGTTATTTCCAGATTTATCCCTGATTGGCTAAAAGCTATGTGAATAACTCCAAAATACACAGTATCAAATCCCGCCCACTGCTGAATCTAGCCGGTCTGTCTTTTAAAAATGCACACCCACTGCTGAATGATATTCATGGGCTGGATAGTGTGCATGTATTTACTTAAACATTTGTATATGCAGGCCATATAGTTTCTCCGGTTTGGTTCGTATGCTTCTCAACTGTCCCTGTTTTTTTTTTTTTTTTTTTTTTTGCTCAGCATTTTACTGTATTCCTTCTAAAATGATGATTTGGGGAGATAATATGGTGGATTACAATAAATGGAACAAACAGAGAGTTATAAACATTGTTTACTTCAGAATATGCATGTTAAGATGTTTGTGTCTTTCGGCTTTTCCTGGTTAGGGGTCGCCACAGAGGAACTCCGGTCCGCTAATGATTGGTAGTTGATTGCATTTCCGTATTCTCTCAGGTTAGTATTACTGGACTGTTCATGATCTTACTTCTAGAATCAGGGACAAATCCAGAAATATTCTGGGAAACTTTTTTTTAATATTAACTTGACTGTAATGTTTTAATCTTCAAAGTGTAAACAGCCCTTCCCTTTTCTGTTAAAAGGGCCTTTTTTCTCCAGCTCCACAGCTGGCCTTTAGCTGTTTCTGGTGCTTATAGGCAAAAAAAAAAAAAAAAAAAATGCATTCAGCAGCAGCAGTAAGACACCTCCATATTCTCTCTTACCCTATTAGATGAGTTACAGGGGGCCAGCTTATTTTCAAGTCATTCTTTAACTCAACTCAGTCTTCAAAAATTTGTCTCCAACCATTCCAAATGGTTCAGACATGAGAACAAATATGTATTCTTGTAAATTAAGTATTCCTTTGCTATACAAAATCAAACCAAATGATAAGCATACTTATAGCTAACAAAATTCAGTGCTTTCATCCCTTGACATTTTCTCCACCAGAAGCACTTCTGTTACCTAGCAGGCATACACATCTATGTTTGTAATGGTATCCTCTGACAATAAAATCACCAGACATCCTTTTCATTCCTTTTGGTTGTCCCTTTATCCCTTAAACATAATACAGTAGTACTGACTACAATAAGATATACCTACCATTTCTTTATCGTTGCATGGAATTCTAGAAAGTACAGAGGGCTGTCAGCATACAATAGTAGAAAGAGGACAGTATTTTAAAGGTGGCATTCACATTCACATATATTTTGGTTGAAAACCCATGGACATGGTCAGGTACGCTTTTTGCGCAGTGCGAAAATAGAGTGTTCCACATTTTGACTGTTTGTCACACATTGCAATGGTCTGTGTTCCACACTGACCTCTTAGCAGGTTGAGACCTATGGTGTGGGGGATTATTTGGAGGTTTTACTTAATGGCTTACAGTTACAAGAGGTAAACAGTCAGTTCATGGGAATAGCATGATTGGATGAACTGTAATATGACACATTCTAGAAACACTGCTTAAAGATAATAGTCATCCTTAAATAAAAAGTGACATTAATCATAATCATATAGCAGTATTTTAGAAAATCAGTATATAGATGTTTTATAGACAAATAAATATTTAGCTGGTAAAACTACTTATTACTGGAATAAAGCAAGTGTTATGAGAACTTAGAAAATGTATACCCAGTTGTTAATGTGGAACTTGCATTCAGAGTTTCATAATAAAATTAATTCAGTGTTGGGTTGCTTTAAAAATCAAATATTCTTTAAATGTTTGTGGTATTTAGTGCACTGCAATCATACTCCAAAACTGGGAAAAACAAACTTGTTAAACATCTCCTTAGCTCTTATATATTCTTATAAAAAGTTTGTTAAGGACACCCAAGGGCTCTTAAAATTGGATTAAAAGGGACTAAAAGCAGACAGCGCTTTCAAACAAAGAGCAGTGACAGAATGGAAAAACCTTTTAAAGCTGCTACAGCTTCACTCTGCCACATTTATAAATTGAATGTATGTCACAGCAAAGTGTCTACCGGTTTTAGGACTCTTAGAATACTTTGTTTTAGCCTGCTGCCCTTACCTCACAGCCATCCCTGGTTTTGCCTCATATTTTTGCCCTGTTGCTCATAATTTTTTTTTTCAATTTTCTGGCAGATCACTGAGGATTACAGTCAGTCAATAATGCCAGACGTTAGAGTTAAATATTGTGTATTGTTCTGAAACTTCATGTAGAAGCAAAACTTGTTGTTATATTAATTTTTATAGTGATTTACAGCAATATTTCAAATCTGTCCCTAATTTACATCCCGTATACTTCATTCATTATTCTTGAATTTGTCCAGAATTATTAAGCAAAGAAGTTGAGAGGTATGCTGTTGTCAGACAGTGCTAATTAAGTGCTTTACTGGCTTTTATATCCAGTAAAGCACAATGCAATCCTACAATTTCTCTTTCATTCCTTTTTTTGTCTTTAACTGGTAGTCCATGGAGCTGATAAAGTTCCAAGTACTACAAAGAGTTATGATCGGGTCTCATCAATCATAACCTTTTATTATGCATTTTCAACATGGATGCCAAAATTCACCTCTCAAGTTTTCCTCTCGGGGCAAATTTCTTGGCACCTATGTCTCAAACATATAATAATCTACTTATAAACAGAGACCTGATCATAACCCTCTATGTATGAGATACTAAAAGAAAGTCAAGGTGTGTAAGGAAACTGCTTAACAAATTTAAGTTGGATTCTCAAGGCTGACATAAACAAGAGCTATAAGGTTTATAAAAAAATGAAAAACTCAAATAATAAAAGAATGGGAGCATTTAACAAGTTATGGAAATATGTAAATAAATCCTTAGGAATGGGTTTGAGAAGATTAATAAATGCAAATGATTATAAGGCTGCCTTTTAAAGGTATTTAAGAGAGCTTAAAAAGGGGTAATAGAAGGAAGACTGACACTTATATGACAACAGTAGGAGCTGTTTGAATAGCAATGAGTAAGAGAGGACTCTACAAAACATTTTATAAGGCAGGAAGAAGGGATCAATAAGACAGAATGCATAATGGCTCCAAAGGGGTACAAAGGCAATACATTTCATTTGGTTGGATGAGAAGTGGAACACAGCCAACTTGCCCTTTAAGTGCATTTAACATTTTGCTCCCCCATCCTTTCCTTTCTCTGCTTATGCCATATCTAGTTGAAAGCCTCAGTGGATTTGTTTACTGCTACTGATTCTGAGAGATTTACCTGTAGGTCTATAGCCCTTTCTATAAAAAAATGCACTGATACATCCAGGGAGCAGTCAGTCTGTTGCCTGTGTCTTCTGACTATATTATTCTTGTTCAGGATGCCCCATTACATTTCCATGACATTAGTTTTGAAACTCATGTTATGTACCTAATCTCTTCCAGTCGCTAGAAGGATCCAGTTTCTCCATTCCCTGGTCATACTGTTTCCACATCCATTACTTACACTCATCCAGTATCTTTTGTCTGAACTTCTTCCAACAGTCTAATGTCCCACTCTATGTATAGCAGGCATAGAAATCTTACTATACACAAATAGAGCACCATGCGTAGTATGAAATGTACCAGACAGTAACATAGGTGTATAGATAAGTATTAGGCAATCAGCTTACAAACTACTGCAAGCCATGCCAATTACCCATACTCAAAAGTTCCCGCCAGACTCAAGGAGGGCAATATAAGATAGACCAGGAAAGAATGTGAGGTTACCCATCCAATTATCAATGTTCACATTGAAGGCGGCAAGAGTTCTACTCTGCTTGACATTTTGTGGATGTTTGTTGCAGAAGAGGATAAATTGGTATATGAATCTGTCATGTCAACTTATCTTATCTGTCGATTGATAAAAGTTTAATTCTAATAAGCTGGCATTTGAGGACCTGTTTATTCTGTGAAGGAATGTAAGGTCAAAGAGAGATGGATCATTCATGGTTTGAAAGGCTAAACTCAGATCCAAACAGAGGATTCTATAAAGAAATGAGTATAGAGAGATGGCTACCAGTTTGTCCTGATAACTAAGACTTTTGACACCATTGATCTCAGTTAGGAATCTCTGAGGTCTCTCAAGTTAAAAGATATGTATAGGCAAATGCATCTCAAAAGGCGCATAATCAGTCATCAGTCTGATGAGATATAAGTCAAGGGGAATTAAGATTTCTTTGAATCTAGAGAAGATGCCTCTAGAAATTAGATGAGCCAGATAAAAGGCTTTCCTAACTATTGCAAATAAATGTTGGTCAAAAGATATATATAATTATCAATGAGAATGCCTAGATCATTAGTGACAGTGACTGAATGGATGGTTGTGGTACCTATATGGTATGGGAAATGTTTTGTTTACCAGAATTAACTATACTACATTTATAGGTTCATAGGTGTGTACTAGGCTAATGGCCCTGGATCCTTTACAAGCCTAGCCTATAGGATTACACTGGCATCTTGCCACCTGACCTTAGTTTCCTGTGCCTCTGTCGAGTACAGCAGAGTGAATTTTCTATTTCCAATCCACTCATCAAGATTTCTCTTGTAGAGGGCCAGAGAGGTGCTCTGTTTGACATGTATGGGAAGTCTATTCCATAGCATGGGCAGTCTCTGGGTTATGAACCTGTCAGTCCAGCATGTTCTGTTGATTGTAGTAATGAGATTGAGGTCTCTGAAGTGTGTGGTGTGGAGGAATTGGGATTTCTTTAGATGTAGCATTTCTAACAGAGCTGGGACAGACATGGCTTTGTAAGTCAAGCAGAGATTGCCTCTAAGTAGGCGATATGAGACAGAGAATAGTTGAAGTTTTTTGAGTCTGTCCATATAGGACAAGTGTTTAAGGCCTAGGACCCTCATTGTGAGGTACTTTTTTGGCCTCTCCAGTTGTTGCAGGTGTCTAGTGAGGTACATGCCAAATGGGGCATTGTACTCGATGACTGGCCTAATGAAGGAAGAGTAGAGGAAGGTAATGACCTCTTTCTTCTTGGATGCAAAACCCTTAGTAATGAGATGTTCCACATAGAAGGACTTTCTGACCACAGTGGCAGTGTGGTGGTCAAAAGAGAAGTTGCTGTCAACCTGTGTTCCCAGATCTCTTATCAACGCCTTCTGTGTTCAGTGGACTACCATCGATGTGGTAGTTCATGGGAACTGGGTTTTTCCCAAAGGGGATGATGATACATTTTTTGGCATTGAGCTTATGGCCATGGTTCTGACACCAGTCGTTGGTCTCAGTGAGGCCTTTCTGTAGGATGTCAGCATCACTTGAGGAGTTAATAATGGCTCCCATATTGCAATCATCTGCGAACTTTGTCAGCCAGAGTCCCTTCGTGTTGGCCTGGACGTCTGAGAAGTAGATACCAAACAGGAGAGGATCCAGGACCAATCCCTCTGGGACTCCACTCGTGACTGGTCAGCAGTCTGACTTGAAGTCAGCTACTTTCACACTGTGGGTTCTATCTGTGAGCCAGTTTGCAACCCACCTGGTGATATAAGGGTTGATGCCTAGCTTAGTGAGTTTTTCTATGATTCCTGAGAGGGGAATGGTATCAAAGGTGTTGGCCAGTTCAATGTATGAACCACCTTACCTTCATGCACAGCTCTGGTGACTGACTCAAAGAAGTCGACCAAATTGAGCAGGCATGATCTACCCTTCACAAAACCAAACTGTGTGGGATCCAGAGTTTGGAGATTCCCTATATCCTTGTTTATTAGGTCCATGATGATGCATATCATAGCTTTGCATGTCAGACTTGTCAGGCTAATGGGGCAATAGTTCCCAGGGTCTGTAGTCGCTCCTCCTTTGTGGAGAGGGATGAATACAGCAGTGCGCCATTTGGTAGGGACAAAGCCTGAGGTGAGGCTGTGACTGAACAGGGCACACAGGTGAGGTGCCAGTTTACTCTGTAGTTCATGTAGAACACAGACAGGGATATTGTCAAGTCCCATAGAAGTTGTATTCTTGGTCTTGGACAGTGCTGTTTTAACCTGTGCAGCAGTAATACTGGGTGCCTGGCAATCTACTGGTATTGTGATTGGTCTTTTTGGGGGGAGGGGTAAAGTTGGCACTGAATCTGTCGGCCAGTATATTGGCAATATCTGTTGGCTTGGTATAGGAGGTACCATTGTGCAGTAGCTCAGAGCAAATCTGGGTATTGCTGTGGAGGTTCTTTACATAACTATAGAAGGCCTTATGGTTGTCTTTCATAGCTAGCTTTAGAGGATTTGATGAGGGATCTCAATTTTTTGTTGAGGCTGATAAGGGAGTTTTTCCAGTCTTGGGACTTCACCTTATTCTGCATCAGTTTCCTCCTTCTCTTGCAGAGTTTGTTTATGGCAGGGCACCACTAGATTGGCTTCCTTTATTTGGAGGAGAGTATCTTGGTACTATTGGGTATGGCGAGATCCATGCATTTGTGTACGTGTTCATACAGTGCATTGGTGTATGATTTGGCAGTCAAGCAATTATTCTCCATTTGCATGGGTGCCGTGAAGTAAGCCACCTCTGTTCTTAGGAGCCCAAAGTTAGCTTTGGAGAAGTTTTTCATGGCAGTTACCTTTGCAGGAGGAGTGGGGGTGGGAGGGATGTGGATTTCCAAGGTGATTAGTTTGTGGTCGGATCTAACCAGGGAGGAGTTGACTATTGGTGTAGAGCAACGGTCGCCCATGTTAGTAATGACCAGGTCAAGGATGTTGCTACCACTAGTGGGGGTAAGAATGAGCTGGTCCAGGGCACTGAAATTAATGAATTCCAAAAATCATTGGTCAAGTGTATTGGTACATGAGTAGTTTTCCCAGTTAATGGAGGGGTAGTTGAAGTTGCCCAATATGATAGTGCTAGGTTGAACCCTAATATTTTCCAGGATGCTTAGGAATGTGATGTAAGTGTCTTGGGACATGGTTGAGGACCTATAACAGGCTATGACCTGAATTTCTGTCTTACCCAATGTTAGCTGCACCTGAAGTATCTCTGATGTGTTATGTTGTGTTACAGTCTGGAGGTGTGCACATCCTTTATGAATATGGAAACACCACTACCTTTGGAGCTTCGGTCCAAGTTCTGGGGCCAAAAGTTGTGGAATGAGTTATAGCCTGGTAGTGCAGGGGTACTTTCTGCTGCCTTGAACCAGCTCTCTGTTACAGCACAAATGTCGATGTTCTCAATTTTAAGGAGTGCTTCGAGCAAGTGTATTTTGAGATTTAGACTTCTAGCACTGAGCAGCATGACCCTCAGATTGTATTTGTTTGTAGCTGTTACGGTGGTAATTTGTCCTTTGGAACACTACCTAAAAAAGGCACTATAGGGGTAGCAAGAGCCTTGACCAGTATCTGGAAGCCCAGGGGTGACAGATGCAGGCCATCTCTGGCAAAGCATCGAGGTCTGTCAATCTTGTCATCCCAGGCAGACAGATACTGGATCCCCTTAGAATGACACCAGAAACTTAGGCAATTGTTGAAATCAATCATTTTCTGCTTATACTGTGGTATCATTCTGGGTGAAGGTAGGATGCTGCTCAGGGCTAGGGTCGTACCCACCTGGGCTACATAATCTGAGAGCTCCTCCATGTGTCTTTTCATGTAGTCCAGGGATGTACTTCTCAGGTAGCTCATTCACACCCACATGTACAATGACACAGTCATATTTGTACCTGTTGTTGAGGGACCTAAGTGTGTGCGTTATGTGACAGATCCTGGCAGCTGACAGGCAGTTGACTGTTACTTTCTCCTTATTCAACCTAGTGAGTGGGACATCAGTGTGCCTCACTATCGAGTCACCTATGACTAGTGTGCTGGGCATGCTGTTTTGCCTTAGGGGCTTTGGTTGAGTGGCACACTGTTTATGAGAGTTATGTGTCTCGTGATTAGTGTTGTGGTGGTTGAGAGCGTTTCTGCCTTGGAGTTCTGTGTGTTTGGGCAGATTTTTAATGACAGCCTCTGTGAAGGTGGGTGTGTGGTTTGAGTTTTTATGTGAAGGCAGTGCTAGTGTGTGTTCTGGAGGGCTATGTGTTCCATGTGGTGTGGTGCAAGTGTTGACCTTCTCCTCTTGACTGGAGAGTACACGGCTTCCAATTTGGATATGTAAGTGCATCTCTCACAAGTCTGAGTGTTGGGAGGTAAGAGTAAAGGTTTGTCGGTGTACATGAGGCAGTTGCTATGTTGCCTCAGGATGCCCAAGTTCACCAGGTTACTTGGAGAAAGCACAGGGAACTAACCTTTAGACATGCCTGGAGGGGTGGGCATTAATAATAAGTACTGGAGCTGTTTCCTTGTAGAACGTTTAGTGCTGGTAGCACTTTGTGTGCTACAATAATTGCTACAAGAAGTCTGGTATGGTAAAGTGCTTGACTAATAAGCTAGTAAAAGTGCAGGAGAGGAGAGAACTAGCAGATATAAGGGAAAATTTGAAGAGCAGACTTTGGCACCTCTCAGAACCTTACAAGCAATCCTGGATACAGCAAATCTGTATCTGGACTAGACTAGTTACAGGAAAGGCAGGAAACAAGCGCAACCCAGGCTTTTAAACCAGAAAGTTGAAAGAGATGGAAAAACTGCCCAAATGGTCAATAAACTACAAATACTTGGCCAGAAACCACTCATCTTGTGATAGATAGGCTACCTAGTGCTTACCACTCCCACTGATAAGCTAGAAGGCTTCCCTCCAACACAGAAAGGCTTGGGGGGCTCAGAAGGTTACATACAGTCCTGGATACAGCAAATCGGTGTCTGGACTAGACTAGTTACAGGAATGGTGGAAAAAGTGCAAACGTGGGCTTTTAGACCAGAAAGTTGAAGGGGGTGGAAAAAACTGCCCAAATGACCAATAAACTACAATATCTGGGCCAGAAACCACTCCTCTTGTGGTAGATAGGCTACCTAGTGGTTACCATTTCCACTGATAAGCTAGAAGGCTTCCCTCAACACAGAAAGGCTTGGGGGGCTCATAAGTTCACATATAGTCCTAGATACAGCAAATGTATCTGGACTAGACTAGTTATAGGAAAGGTGGAAAACAAATGCAAATGCGGGTTTTTAAACCAAAAAGTTGAAGGAGATGGAAAAAAAAGTGCTCAAACGGACAATAATATTATGAAATGTACTATCTCAGATGTCATTTATCTGGATAATGAAAATCTGTTAACACTGGAACCACATCAATTCAGCTTTGTCACAGGAAGGTACTGGCTCTTTAACCTCAGTACTTTATTTGAAAAGAAAAATTTTTCTTTCACATTTACTTTAAGATCACTGTCCTTGCACTCAGTGGTAATATGGTCTAAATCATGCTGGAGCAATTCTGAGTCAGTGAAAGATTTCATAACAACTCCCAGTTTACGGATGTCTAACAGGAGAGTGTTCAACACTGAGCTCTGTAGTACATCACTGGCAATGTTTTTGCTTTTGGAAGTGGCAGATGTAACTCTAACCATATGAGTTCTGCCAGACTAGTTTGATATCCACTATACAACATAAGGATTTATACTGATATTCATAAGTTTGTGAATAAAGCCTGCATAGGGGAATAGTGCCAAAGACCTTGAGTAGGTCCAGATTTGCTTTATGTTCTACATAACTGCTCTCCATGGCTTCAGTGATTTTTCTTTGCAAATAAAGTACTGAATTTAAAGAGCTAGTACCTTCCTCAGACAAAGCTGAATTGATAAGGTTCCAGTGTTAACAGGTTTTCATTATCCAGATAAATGACATTTGAGATGGTACATTTCATAATATTCCATATGAGGCCAGTCAGATTAATGGGTTTATAGTTAGCAGGGTCTGCTGTTGGGCCACCCTTGTGCAACAGCTTTACAACGGATGTTTTTCCAGTCTTTGGGAATGTAACCAGTGGAGAAGCTTAGATTAAAAAGCTTAAGTAGGGACTCAAAGAGGCCATATTTAGTACAGAAAGTCAGACAACATGGTATGTTTTCAGGGCCCGTAGATGAGGCGTCCTTCACTTTTGAGTGGACTGACAGGACCTGTTCTATAGTAATTAAATGGGGTGACTGTGACTGTGGAATCTGTGAAACAGGAATAAAAGTAGGTTGAGTAAAATATATTTTAAGTTTATCAGCTATGTTATCAGCTATTTGTGTGGGTCAGAGTGGGCAGTATTACTGTAGAGTAGCTCCAAACATTCTTGGGGTGTTAGTTCTTACTGACAAAGTTAAAGAAAGATTTGTAGTTATTTTTGGTTTAAGTGGCCATTTTAAGTTCATATACACCTTTCAGGTTTTTACTGGTTCCCTTAACTATTTCATTAGTATGCTTAAGTGCACTCTTTACCTAAGTAGAATGAGTCTTATAAGTATTAAATCATTTCTATCTCTTGTTATATAATTTATTTATATATGTATTCACCATATTGGTATAGTTTTCAGATTTAGCATTATATTTGGTGTGGATAGAGACTGCCTTACCAATGAAACTACTTAAGTGGGAGTAGAAGTCAGAGTCACAGGCAGTAGCTTTAGCAATGGCATCCATCAGAGAAGTGTTACATTTGAATTTATTTAAGTCATCAAGTAACTGAAGAAAGTTTGCAGTTGAGAAGTCTCTAAATTCATACATACATACAACTATTTCAGGCATGGGTAATAATGCCCTTCTAGTCTGCCAATATACCAGAACAGTCATTCCTATAATAAGCTTCCATGTCTTAAAAATATCTAAATTAGTGCTTGCTTTAATGTAATTTGGTAGTCTATTCCATGGTTGCTCTTTGTATATTTCCATTGCAATCATTCCAATTTACTAATGCTTGTTTTCGTATAAAGTTTCCATATTGTTATTCTCTACTCTAGTTTGGGTCTAATGTAATTTACATACAATGCTTTTAGCATTTCTGATTCCATAGACTTCATAAAACTGTTTATACAACCTATAGTTCTAAAACTATCATTAACCAATTGGTTGATATGATTAGAAGAATTCAAAGCTGGATCTACCCATATACACAGTCCTTAAATGGATCTACAGTTTCAGTCGCTCTGTGCTGTATTAAATATACACCCTTCAATCTATATCTTAAAAATCTCACTTGCTTATTTTTATTTATTTATCAACATATTATTCTCCTGTGCTCAAATTGTAAATTTTGTTGTGTTCTTTTGCAGACATGTCCTATATGTAACGCATGCAATCAGTTTACACCTTCCAAGTCATCTGCATACAAACTGTAGAACAACTCTGATGAAAACGATCTGGAAGATACAATCTTAATAAGTATGATCCTCGGACAGGGCCCTGTGGGACACCTTGATAGTAACTTAGAATTTCACCTGTCTAATTGCAACATAATATTACAAGTCATTATAGATTTACTTTCAACAAATGCATGCTGATATATGGTTTCTGTTCCAACCTTTCCAAATCTTAATTTAATCTTAATCTTAATTTATCCAAAGTAGCCTTCTGCATAATTGTTTTTTGCAGGTTAAGTATCAACAGTTTTAAAAGAAAATATCAATAGTTTATGGACTGATTTATCAATGGAAGATGGTAAATCAGAGGGGTGCAAGAAGTGGACATATTTGAGAGGATAAGATCTAGGGTATTGGGGCTGTTAGTAGAATGCTAAACTATTGTTCTGGCATTTATAATGTCAAGGAAGAGATGGTCATGCTAATGACTGCCAATACAGGTCAGCCAATTTATTGTTGGAAAGATGAAGTCCCCACTAGAAAGATGTTGGGTTTAATGTGATGTTGGCTAAGGTGTGAAGATAGCGATTATGCTCAGACTGGGACATAGAGGGTGTTCTGGCAGCTAACCATGAAGTCATAGTAATCTTGTTTAGGGTAATTCTGACATCTAGAAGAAAGTTTTCATTGAGGCAGATCACCACAAACACATTGCACTTCAGTGTTACTAATTCTGGAGTATGTGTATTTCCCCGTAAATCATCTAATTTAGTTACATTGCCCTTGATATTATTGCAACTCAAGTAGCAGAATGCCAGTCATGACATCTGGATAAGTGAACAAAAACAGGGTGCTGATATTGTAAGGTGCAGGGGGTAGTGAGCAGGTCATGTCACTCACAAGAAAAAAAACTGTTTATTTTTACCCATTTCCTGAAAGTAAGAACTATTTTCTGGATGTAATTGCTCTGTTGATGAAAGGCAAGTATTTTTGTACCATTATTTTTGAGAATAAGAACATCTGGTCTGATAAGTAGTACATCTTCAGTAACCAATAGAAGTATTTGCTACAAGTATTGGGACTGCTTTACTAATAAAACATTCTCATGCTGGTTTACTACCCTTCCTTCATATCACACATAGATTCATAGATTAGTACTAGGCTAACTGCTCTTGTGGGCCATTTTCAGCCTAGCCAATTACCCCATGTGAGAATCAAACCCTGCACCATGTGTTTGTAAGGTAAACACATTAACCATTATGCCAACATCCCATGTCGTTAGCATGACCATCTCTTCCTTGACATTATAAATGCCAGAACAATAGTTTACCATTCTACTAACAGCCCCAATACCCTTCATACATACTCATCAGTTTTGATGCACAAACCCTTGGTGATGTTAAAACATCAAGATGTTTGTTGCATAAAATATTAATCTTCTTCTCCCACCATTCACCCCTTCTGTTCTCTCCTCCACTACCTCCTCTACTCATCCAGTCTTACATCTAACATTCTTCTCTATTATTGGAACTACTACTTAAACTACTATAGGTGATGTCCTCAACATATCCATTGTTAAAATAAAGGGATTTTTTTATCAACTGTGCATTAACTGTCTTTCTACTGTTTACTGCTTTTAATAATGTTTTTGTATAATCTCTGTTAATAATGTTTGATGTATATTCTCTGTTTTTATATTGCATGATTTAAATGTGAACTATTTTACCAGGCCATGCCTGAAAATAGTCAGTTTTTATTAGTGCATTACCCCATTACACAAACATACAAGCACAAACAACCAACCAACCAAATAAATAAAATAAAATAAAATAAACGTGGCGTTAATTATTGCACAAAGCTCTTAAGATGTGTCCTGGGTCTGGTAGAGTAGCTATACACTTTTTGTGCTTCTAAGCAATTTTAAGCAATATTGCTAAGAAATGATTTGTTGTTTTTACTACTGTGAAACGAGAGGGAACCAAGCTACTTCTAGGCCTCTAATTGCTTTACAACTGTTAAGAGTGTTGTTTGTAATGCACTAGTATATCTTTTGAGCTTTTTCATCTATTTTCTGTATTGCCATAAATTGCATGCATTTGCAAGACTTTCGACTCATTTGCTATGCCCTGCTACATGGTGATCTGTAAATCTTTGATTTTGACCAAATCTACCAGATTTGACTGCACTACCATGCACAAAATCTGATATCAGGAGTTTTGCTATTTTACTGAGCATACTGTGTTAGCTGTACACGTCTTTTGTACTTTTAACTAATTTTGCTAAAAAATTGTTTGATGATTTTACTACAGTGATAGCAGAGGGAACCAAGCTATTTCTAGGCTTCTACCTGCTTTAGAACCTATAAGAGTGTTGTTTACTAGTGGTGTGCCTTCTTCTGAGCATTTTAAAATGTTTTCTGTGTTGCTATAACCTATATCTGTGCTCTTATCTCCACTTGATCCCATATATTGTATAGTCCTCTGTTATCAGTGGGACCTAGAAGGGACCACAGCTGCCTGTAGCTACATGACAATCTGAAGTTTACCCTTGTATTACTGTCTAATTTTCCCAGCAGCCCATTCCTGTGCTTCACAACTCATACCTTTGCAGTTGCCATCTTAGCCTACAGGCAGCCTTAGTTTGCATGGGGCAGTTTTAGCCTCACCCTCCCAACAAATTTACTACACCTTACCTCTTATTCTTAAAATTTCTGGAGTCTGTGTATTCCCCCATAAATCACCTTTGGTACATTCAGTTTATTCATTGTTAGTCCTCCATAGATTAGCACATTTAGTTACATTCCTCCACACATAGGTCTCTTAAGAGGCCTATGTGGAAAACAGACCCTAGTGATGTGTGACAAACTGTCAGAATGTGGAACACCTTATTTTTTAACTACGTGAAAACCCACATTTTCCATGGGACCTGGTTGAAGTGGGCTTTCTGCCAGAAGTACTAAGGTAGTGAATACTGTACATTATTAAAATTCAATAGGACACACGTCAAATAAAACAAAGTCAGCAGAAACCATTGATAAAATGCAATATACTCAATAGGCAAATAGTTACATAACAGTTTTCAGGTGCAACTATTAACAAATGCTCCTCAGCACCTGCTTTTCCAACCCCTTCACATTTTCTCCTGACTAAATCCAACTCAACCAATCAAAGACAAAGCGGAGGAGAATCATGGACAAATAAAGACTTAGTCTGTGGTATTTTTAAAATATTGCTACCATTACCTTGAGCATTGACAGAAGAAGAGAGTGTGAATGAACGCACACTTTCTGAAATAAAAAGTTTACAACTTGACATTATTTATTAAACATAATGCACCACATTTTCTGCAAAAGTCACCAGCCTGGCTCTCAGTGAATCAGGGACAAACCCAGAAATGATCAGGGACACTTAAAATATTATTGCTGTTATTCTGAGACAATGACACGATACAGAATGTGAATTAGTATACGTTTTTTGAAATAAATTTATAATTCTAATTCTGTGTCTTGCCATTTGTTATGTCAGTAAAATGTGGCACTGGCAAACCTGGTATGCTTCTTTGACTCTGTCTAGGATGTCACTTTTCAGTGAAATGCATACATTATTTAAACTCTAAAGCTTGCCAGCAAGTTTTGTATTTCCATTATTGTATTATACTGACCTTGAAGCCTTAACAAATCTTAAATGAAACTAATCAGAGTTTATCAAAAATGTAAAATGTATGCAAACAGATTCATGTGATGATTTTTGTGTCTTGCTTAATTTAAAAATGTTACCTCTTTGCTTAGGAATGACAACCATAAACATGAAATTGTAAAGTGTTTGATAAAGGAGTGACTTCCATATTAATAATACTCACAATCTAGGCTTTATTGCCACATTTAGCATTTAATGTGGTGGCTATGATCATTGCTTGTTATTAGATACAATAAGGTGGACATTCTGTAGCGATAGTATGCCCTTTATTAAATGTCCCTTTTCTTGCATTTGACCTAGCATCGGTTTATATATTTTCTAGGGCATGCTCAGCATATTAATACTGCTGTGATGTGACTTAGCATTTAAAATTCTGAAACTTTTTCTCCTTTTGAAAACAAGCTTGAACATACTTTTACTTTATATTTGTACTTTACAGTCTGAGACCATTTACCGTTGATCTGTGAAAGAAAATCAAGTATTTTTGCCATATTATTTGCTTTTAGATGATTTATGTAGATTTATGCTGGCAAAATAATTTCTGATTTTTAATTTAACTTACATTAGCGAGATAAATGATCGAGTTAAAAAAAAAGAAAGCAACTGAAAAGAATTCAGTTGCTAGAAGCAAAACTTAACTTAATCACATTGGGATTATGCTCATTAGTCCAAGATGCCCTATCACAGCCAGGACATCTGAGCACACAATAAAGAAGGGTTGTTGCCTTGACCAGCAGAGCACAGGTTTTCCTGAACGGAACGTAGGCAGCAAGGGGGGCAGCACTGAGCATGTAACGGGAGGGAGAATTACATAGTTAGGTACAACAAAGTTCACTCATTTTCTTGAAGATGTAATTTACTTGACTGGCTTGTATACTGCAATGCAGATTGGCTATAACTGCGATATACGAGCCAGTCAAAAATCACAAAGCAGAGCCATGGCTGCTCAATGTGGAACAGCAGAACAGTGGACTTAATTGATCACAAATGCAAAGTGTTCCACACAATCCGGAGCACTTGGCTGCTCAGCCTCCATAAACTAACTTGTCTAATTACATAAAGTGTATTCTTTTGTGCTACTCAACTAATGTCTCTGAATCATTGGACAGAAATGGAGGGTCAGCCTTCTTACTTCCCTTCTATTGCAAGCTTCTTACCTTTGGATACCCTCAGGCAGTGTCCTGTCCCAGTTGCAAACTTGTATTCATTTTTGCTCATTCACAGATACACTCATAATTAAGAGAAATAATAATTATGTTTGCAAGAGGTACAAATATTTAATTAGCCTTGAGAATTCCCCCTCACAAAAGGAAATAGAATTAAATTATTTTAATTATTTCAGTTCTGCTTAAATATTTGAATTGCACTTACTGACCTGTGTAGTAAAAATAATTTGTATTTTTCTGCTCTGCTCCGTCTGTTTACATTTTTAAGTTTGCGTTGGGACCTTAGTCTTGTTTTATTAACAGTTGTGGGAAGATTTTTTTTTGTCTTATTCCGCACTACTATTTCCACAAAAATAATTACTTGTAAAAGCTATCCATTTGTATTTTAAATCCCGCTGGCCTATAGTCTTGTAGTTTAAGTCACAGTGGTGGCAGAGGTGTGTAAACCTGCAAGATTTTGTGCCTTAGTCATTTATTATTGCATTTTTTCCATAAACAGTGTTACTGGTAAAGTTCTGTACAGGGTGGTGCCTTAAATATTAGTAGAAAGTCAATAGTGAGAGAGTTTTTTCGGCTCCAGTTTGTGCTTCAGTGTTTTTATGTTCTGCTTTTCTTTTACCTGCTTAACATTGGATTCTTTGTCTGCCCCATCCCCCACCATTCTGAAAGAGCTCCAATATTGCCTTTATTTGATTGGATAGCTAGCTAGCTCTTATTTCTAGCAAAGAGCTACCCCCACCCAGTGTCTTTTATCCAAGACATGAAGAGGTATGGAACTGTGAGTAATTAGCTTTTCAAAAATAAAGGAAAGACAATTAAATTATTTTAATTGTTCCAATTCTGCTTAAATACTTGAGTTGCGCTTAGTGACCTGTGAGATAAATATACTTTATACTTTTTGCTCTGTTCTACCTGTTTTCATTTTTAAGTTTGTTCTAGAACCTTTGTCTTATTTATTAACAGTTGTCGGAAGACCATTTTTCTGTTATTCCTCACTTCTGTTTCCACAAATAGAATTACTTGTAAAAGCTATCTGTTTGTATTTTAATTCCTGCTTATAGTCTAATTCACAGTTGTGGCAGAGCTGTGTAATCCTGTGAGATTTTGAGCCTTGGTCATTTATTATTGCATGTTTCCCATACACAGTGTTACTGTTATATTTCTGCATAGTCTGATGCCTTAAACAGTAGTAGAATGTCAATAGTGAGAGAAATGTCTCTGCCATACCGCTCAACCTCTTAGCGTAATAAATCTGGACAAAGCAAAAAATAATAGGGGGACAAAGGCCCCAAAATAGGGACAGGCTTTAAAAGTTGTTCTTATAAACTTAGAAAATTGCTGGAATAACAGGTTTTGTATTGTATTTGTGCAGATCACCACAGGCAAAATCCTGTACCAAATCCTAGCCAACTATAGGTCACCATCCATGTCCCAAGAAGCTCACAGTGCATACTTGGACCTACTGGAAACACACCATCCAACCTAATACCTTACTCATGGGAGACTTTAACTTCCCCTCTATAGAGTGGGAATCCTACCCAGACTCAAATCTACAGGCACAGAGATTCCTAGACTTGATAAATACAAACATATTTGGCCAAATAGTGAATCACCCACTAGAGGCACCATCATACTGGATATCATGCTTACAAATATAGGAGAATGCTGCACCCCTCCCCATGTCTCATCCTCCCCGGTAAGCTCCGACCATAAAGTTGTCGCCTTCAAAATCAAAATCAACTCCATAATCTCATTAAAACCAGCTACAGTTAGAAACTATTCCAAGGCAAATTGCCTTTTTATTAAGAGGTGATTTGTCAAAATTCAGTGCCCCTCCAAACTCAGAAAACACAGCAGCCTGTGCTGAATTGCTCTCAGACACTCTATGCTATCATATCAATGGCTGCATAGAGACTGCTGTACCTATCAGATGTAAGCCCAGGGCTATCCCTGGTGATATCGCAAATTAAACAGGATATAAAACAAAAGGAAAATATTATGGCAAAAATCAGGAAAGGTAATTCCTGTAAAAATAGAAACCCTCTCATCAAATTAAATAAGCAACTAAGAGGGCTAATTAGGTCAAGCAATGTTAACTTGGACGTTAAGATAGCCTCCAAGGTGAAAGATAACCATAAGCCCTTCTACAGCTATGTCAGAAACCTTAAGGGCAGCAAACAGCAATGTGCTGAACTGGTGGTTAATGGTACCACATTCAGTGAGCCTGGTGATAAAGCAAACCTGTTAGTGGACAAATTCATTTCCAACTTTACCACCCCCAACCATCCACTCAAAAATACCCTCAAATATAGCCCCTCCAGGTATAACTAGGAAGTATATACTGGCTGCACTCACTAAAGCCAAGAACATAGCCTCAGCGGGCTCCGATAACATCCTAGGATGTCTTCTGACAAGTCTAAAATATGACTTATCAGGACCACTGGATTCATTATTTAACTATAGTCTTAAAACAGGGTTTGGGACACATGACTGTAGGACTACAATGGTCATCCCCTTCATAAGGGAGGACCTACAACAGATTATGGAAACTACAGACCTATTAGTCTGACAAGTCTTATTTGCAAAGCCATGGAAAGAATTGCCATGGAAATTATTAACAAGAACATAGGAGAACTTCAGACACTGGATCCATCCCAGTCTGGCTTTGTCAAAGGAAGATCATGGTTACTGAATCCAGTGGACTTCTTTGAAAAGGTCCCTAAGGCAATGGATGAGGGGAAAGATGCATACTGGCTACCTAGATCTGGTTAAAGCATTTGATACAATGTCCCACTTGAGCACTGTCAACAAACATATATAACATATGGATAACTAGCTGGCTCACTGATAGGACACAGGAGGTTAGAATCAGTGAGCCCACCTCCACAAAGAGGCTGGTCACCAGTGAAGTTCCCCAGGGATCTGTGCTGAGCCCACTCCTCTTTGGCATCTTCTCAGATGTCAAAGCCAATGTCAATGGCTTTTGGCTGACCAAGTTCACAGCTGATTGCAGATTGGGTGCAGTCCATTGACCCCCCCCCCCCGAAGATGAGAACACACTTCAGGAAGGTCTAATACAGACAAACGCTTGGTGCCAAAACCAGGGGTCAAAACTCAGTACCAAGAAATGCATTATAGTACCTTTTGGGAATTCTACCACTCCAGGTAACTACATCATCAATAAAACACCCTTAAAAGTTGATTTATTAGTCAGGGATTTGGGAACTCATGTATATAGTAATTAGCCTTTGACTAGCATGTCCCCAAGGGTGTAAGTAAATTCTGCTATGTTGCTCAGCTTATAAGCAAAGGCAAGGCATCTAAGTCCAGACAGGTCATCATATCACTGTACTTGGCATTCATCAGATCCTTCATAGAGTATAATTCTCCCTTCAGTATGTACCCGACCAGACACATGCAGCAAATGAAATGTCCACAAAGGTTCCTTACAAAAAGAATACAGGGAGCAAACACAGTGTCTTATGCTGATTGCCTTAAAGCCATGTCTGTTTACTTGGTATCATACAGACTTCTGAGAGGTGATCTTTGTTTGGCATATAGGGCATCCCTGGACCCTGTTTTGATGAACATTTTACACATCTGCAAAACAAACAGCATTAGAACTACTAGATTAAAATACCTAAATTTTGCTTACGACATAAATAGGACATGCTGGAGAGACAAATATGTTTTTCAGAGAATTCTCATTCTCTGGAACAGGCTCCCCATCCATGTGAAGCAGAGTTCCTCCCTATCCTTTTTTAAGGTCAACTTGGACTAATGGAAGGGTAATCAGAAATTCACCCTGGTCTGGATCCTATGTCTTTAATGGACAGAGGCAGTCACTAAATCACTACCTATATAAATCAAATTAGTGGGTCACATTTGGATTGCACAACTATGTTTACAAGAGCACTAGTGGCCATTAGCGTAGGATACACTTATGAACCTATGAACCATGGTTTGAGTAGCACACATCTGTACCACAATACAAATGTAATCACATTAAAATGTCTTGCAATGAGGCTTTAAAAAATCTTTGCCGAGGCTTTCAAGAACTAAGAAGATTAGAACTCAATCAGTATTGAAAACCTCATCCCTTCAAACATTCCTACAGCACTGAGTCACTAAGAGTCAAATAATTTCAAATTTATTACTCCAAATTATTGTACAAATACAAATATCTTAGTGGTAGATGACTCTACAGTTAAGCATACATATTCTCAACTCCAAATGCAGGACAAAGATAGGGAAATGTTGAGCTGTTTCTTGGAGTGTCAGGATCTCTGACAACAAAAGGGTTCTAAAGACCCTGTCACCTGAAAAATATAAGTACAACATTGTGGTGACCCATGTGGGAGTGAATGATGTGGGGCATAAAAAGCTTGAAGGGCATACAGAGGGGCATGTTAGAACTTTACACGTGTGTGACAAATGCAGGCAAAACACCGGTCCTAAGCAGAATCCATCTTTCTCCAGAAGTGCCTAGGTATAAAGAAAAGATAATTGGCTTCAACAATTGTTTAAATAATTGCTGCCATTCCAGAAGATCCAGTGTGTGTCAAAATGGAACAAAATGCTAAACAGTCCAACATGCTTCACCAAGGATGGCTTGTAACTCTTGCTCAAAGGTTTCTGGATGCTGGCTAAGGCCTTTGCTGCTCACATAGTGCCTTTTTAGGCCTAGTCCAGTGAATGGACATTCCAACATAGCACACATATCAAACTTGAAAATATAATCACATTAAGAAGGCTCTTCTCAATGCCAGAAGACTCCACAGCAAATTTCCCAGTCTTGAGGCTTTTTGGCATTTGTAATACATCAATGTTTGTGTAATTAGTGGGACTTCATTTAAATGTAAAGAGAGCAAGCCCTCTATACCTGGATTTTGCACCTACCATGCTTTCAGGCCTGATGGCAATTGTGGTGGTGTCTCCATATTTGTTAAGGACCATATCAAGTCCAGGCAGATTTAGTGGGACCACAAACTGAGCTCATGGAACTTCAGATCAACCTAAACAGGAGAACCTTTGAACTTGTATCTGTTCCAGGACATTTTCTATGTCCCATGATGATCATGTAAGATTCCAGAAAGTACTGAATGAACTCCCTAATAAGAAAAATGGCATACTGGGAGACTTTAACTACCCTCCAATAAACTGTAGCACCTTTACCTCCAATGATGGATATGCCCAGGAGTTATTAAACTTAAAAGACAGAAACTCCCTGGAATGGACAGTTAATAAGACAGCCACTTCATGCACTATTCCCTTAATATTGTCTTCCCCATTTATGTCAGACCATAAAGATTGACATTCACTTTTAAAATATAGCCCTTGTACAAATATGTTTGAATTCAAGGGTTTTAAATATACTAACTTCTTCTAAGTCTATGACAAGATTTAAAAATTCACTTATGGTAACAGCCCTGATGCTGACACAGTAGGTAGCTTCATGTAAGGATGAAAGAGTTCTACTCCCGCTTAGATAAAGACACAAAGTAGACTATCTCACCCTGAGCAAAATATAATGTGAAATTTAAAACTAAACCACATTGTAGTCCACCAACATCAATAAACCTTATAACAAAAGGGAGAAAAACTCCTTAAATTATACAGCAGATCCAAAACTCCACATATCAAGAATAATAGTAAACATATTAATAAGAACTTCAAAAATACTGTTAGGACAATTATAAATTCTTCTTTATCTATGTTAGGAAACTAAGGAACAACACCCAACATTGCTATGAATTCCTACAAAATGACACCTCCCATTTAGACCCAGTAGATATCACCAATGTACTAGCAAACAAATTCACTGCTAACTTTACAATTAAGACTTCTATCCAAAGCCCACAAATCCCTAAATCCCTTAAATCTGCTATTATCGCAAAGGAACATGTAGTGAAGGTGCCTCTTAACACCAAATATGCTCTTTTCATGGGGCCTGATAATATACCGGGATTTTAAATAAATAGTGCTAAGCACGTCATCACAGAAACACTCCTCAAACTGTTCAACTCAAGCCTAGCTACAGGTTTTGTTTTCACTGCAGAGGTTATGCCCCAGCATAATGGTGGCCCTATCATTGATCCCAGAATTATAGACCCATCGGCCCTACAGGTCTCATCTGTAAAGCCATGGAACATGTTACAACTAACCTTAAAAACTATGATATCAAGACTCTTATTAGGTCTTAACCTCAACAGTTTAGTTTTGTCAAAGGAAGATGCTGCCTCACAAACTTAGGTACATTCTTCCAGAGGGTTACTCAGGCTGTTGTCAGTGGTCATGCTCTTCACATGGTGTATGTTAACATGGCCAAAGCATTCAATGCTGTACACCACAAAGGTACTGCAAGTTAGCCAAATGCTTTTAAAAACTTTCCCTGTTATGTATGATGGATAACAAATTGGTTAAAAGACAGAGCCTTCACAATGTACAGGGCAGGTGCCTAATCAGAAAGTATGACGGTAACAGTGGTGTCCACAGTGTTCAGTATTTGGACTTCTCTTTTTCAGCATTTATTTTTCTGGTCTATAAAAATGGAGACCAGGACCTCTGGCAAACTAAGTCTGAGGATGACTGCAAACTGGGAGGTTTTCTCATGTCCCTATCTTATACCGATATCCTTCAGCAAGAACTCATACTCATAAATATCTGTTATTCTAAAAATGAGCTAAAATTAAATGTAATAAATTGCAATATCATCACATATCACATTTGGTAAACATCCCCTCCCATCACTACACTACATAATGATAATGTAGTTAGGTGCCTTGGAACATTGTCTGATAATACCCTTTCTTGCAATCATCCAGTGATAACAGTAGTGAGAAAATCCATCTTCTTAGAACAGCTAATTGCCCAGAAAACATTGTCTAGATCTGAAGAGGTTGGCTTTATATTCAGCACTGATTAGGCCATTTATTGAGTATAAAACACATTCCAGGATTTTCCTCAACAGACATACCAAACAACTAGAAAGACTCAAGAGGTTCATAACTAAGAAGTTCAAAAGGTGAAAGTCCCTGAGCTACCAACACATGATGAAAGCACTGCCCTTTTATTCAGTATCCTACAAAGTCTTGAATGCAGACTTGTCCCTCGCCTTCCATGTCATAACTCCTGTATGCCCACAAGTCTAATAGTTCCACAAATACCAGAACCACAGACCTAAATCTTCACCAGCAGATAAATACAACACAAAAAGCAAGACAGTCATCACACAGCACCTCCCCCACCTCTAGAACAGACTTCCACTACAGGTAAAGCAGTGTGGCACACTATCATCCTTCAAATGAAATCTGAATGTTTGGCTAGATGCCCACAAGTTTACCCCAGGAATGAGTGGTCTAGCCTTCCTGCAGAAAGGGGGAACAGCTTGGGGGTTGATACTGACAAGCAGTAAATGGTCACGAAACTCAACTGCCTTGACATTCCCATGAATCTAATGAATCAGTTGTAGTGGACTTATATTTCCCCCTAAGCAGACTGTCATCATACTTCAGCCCTTTACTCTTGCAGTTAACAATGGCCATGGCAAGTTGCAGAAAGAAGCAACAGTCTGTCATAAGCATCACAAAGAGTTTAAACAACTGAGGGTCAGTCTTGGGTAGCTGGCATTGGCCCATTTGCGGTCTTTTATTAACGTTTGTCTAACTCACCGATCATTCCTTGCTGATTACCATCTCATTAAAAATAATACCTGCATGTACAGCAAACATATGCACACGTGCAGACAGAAACAGACACACAAACACATTCATCTCTCATGCACAGCTTTGGGACCACAAGAAATAAAGTTTAAGGTAGTACTATAACATTCCCTCTCAGAAAAAAAGTCATATTAATGCTTTTCTCTGAACCCTTTTTAGTTTACTATCAAAATGCGATATCTTGCAAAACCAAAAAATGAAATGCATAAATGCATAACATGGCAGTGTGGCATCTCAACGTGTCTGCAGTTGTACATGTAAAAATATAAAAAATGTATATTCCAATAAAGCTATTTTATCATTAACAATTAATAATTCTTTCAAAACAGTAGCATTGTAAGAACAGGATGATTAATACAATTTAAAAATAATGAATATAAAGTCATGAGGATTTATTGAGGACTTGGATAGTAATATTCCATGATATTTTCAGTTTTAGAGTAGTAAGAACAGTCAGAATAATTTGATCATTTCAATGTAATAGTTGCACATATTGCAGATACTGTATGAGATTCCAAATGCTGGGTAGCATTTCAGAGGGTTGAAAGGGTCTCCATAGTTCAGCACTTCTACCCTGAATCTGGATTTGTAGTCTGAAACCCCACTTTTGAGATCAAACTAGTACAGTGAAGTTTTCCATAGACTAGCCAATATTACACCAGTGAAGCAAAATTAATGGAGTACATGCTATGCATATAAAAGGTAACATGTTAGTATTGTAAACCAATGAACATCGAACTCACTGCACAACAGACGATTGCACCTAGAGATGGATGTCCCTATAGTGCCACTTGTAGGATGGATAAGACAATGCATGTCTGATGACATAAAACTCAGTCAGTGATGCATTCTCACATCTTGTAGACCTGCATGACATGACGTTGTGCTATCAAAGCACAGTCCAAATTTACAAGTATTTTAAACCATCGATCAAGGGGTCTGGAACAGATAATGGACAAATGAACTGCCAGACACCAGTGTGCATGTACTTGGATCTTGGCTGCTTCCCTCACCAGTTTCCCTTTGCCTTCAGTACAGCTCAACCTGTATGTGGATCCCAGCACTACAGGCGTTTAGGCTGTATGCCACCCAATACTTGCAGTGCTTATTCCAAGCTATAGGTGGAACTGTGTACTCTCCCTATCAGCTCATTGACTTCAGTCGGACTAAGCCATTTCTTAAGAAGTTTTCTGCTGGTACAATTTCTAAATCTCCTTACACAGGAGTAGTGTAAATACTCAGGATAGTATGTTACTCCAAATGCAAATGGTTGTGTAATCCGACCATATATGAAACACTTAAGCAATTTGGATATACTAGCAGAAAGCTTCAATGTATTACAGGTGATTTGTTTATATGTAGTTCATAAATGGAAGCTACTTTTACTGTAGTCCATCACACACTTGCTTCAATCTTGTAATAGTTGTAGGAAGTTAGATTAACAAAGACTTAGAAGTGTCTTGGAATAGAGATGGTTGCTGGTACATTAAGGAAAACAAAACTTCTTACCGTCCGAAAAAAATGTGGTTACTTCAGATGCACAGACAATGCATTTAGTAAGAACTCCCTCAGTTTTATTCTTTCTCTCTTTCTCTTAGACACACACACACACACACACACACACACACACACACACACACACACACACACACACACACACACACACACAAAATACTAAGAAATTTTTTAATGCATGAGAAAGCCTTAAAATATACTTGTATAAATTTATTATAGTCAGCACTGTTTTCATATGCAAGAGTAACTTAATCGACTTGTTATTCTTAAAACAGTCAATTCAGAATTTTATAGCAGGTCTTCATAAAAGATATTTTTGTACCTACACTCAAAGAGTCATTGCAAAAATAAAAGGACGTGCAATTCTCTCATTTGCTCACTTTGCAGTCTTCTGCTTATAATCTGAGAAGTTCTCTTTTTCTTTATATTTTTTTACCTTGGCTACAGTGGAAAAACATCCACTGATATGTACTGTTGCTTTGCAAACAAATTGCATGGTTACATTTCAAAAAGACAACTTTAAGATTGTTATGGTTCAGTATCTGCAACTTTTCTTTGTAAGAGTGCTCAAAAGTATAGAGTTAATCAATTATAAATTCTAATTTCTTTCTTTATAAACTATTGCTTTATTTTTCTATGAAGCTTTAAAACTGTTTTATTAGCTCTTGTGTCTGCACTTGCAACTTTAGTTATTACAATGGACAATGAGCTTCCTCTTCTAAGCCTTATATTACCACCTGGTAAACTGCAGTGCTGCCACTTGTACACTTATTATTCGCTGCCACTTGTACAGTTATTACTCGCTGCCACTTGTACACTTATTATTTGCTGTCACTTGTACACTTATTACTCGCTGCACTTGTACACTTATTACTCGCTGCCACTTCTACACTTATTACTTACTGCCACTTGTACACTTATTACTCGCTGTCACTTGTACACTTATTACTCGCTGCTCTTTTACCTGTTTGTTGCTTTTTTGTCTGCTGATGCCACAAAAACTAAGGTCACAAGGTCTGTGCAATATGAAATGTATTTTAAGGGAGAGCTATGGTGAACATGTTTATTTTTTAAATTTATTTATTTTTCTAACAAGTTTAAAGTTTACTGTCCGAAATCTTTCTGCAAATCCATTGCTAAAGTGGAGAAAGGCCTATCTCATAAGTGACTCCTAATAGCCTGTTCCTGGCAAAAGTATAGTGAATAAATGGCTAATGTCTTCTGTTAAATGGTTAATACCTTCCAAACTCACAAAAAGCAGTTCACAATTCCACATCACTATGCATATCCACCTTAATGTGATAGTCCACTTAATTAGTTCTAGGCGTTCAGCAGTACCATACCAATCCTGAGCAGTGAAGAAAGACATTTTCTGAATGTTTAACAACTATTTTGTCTCCAATTAATATTTTACAAAGCCAGTCATAAAGGAACTGTGCTTTTTTGCAATGCCTAATCCAGTGTTTCAAGGGCATATTTTTGCCAAAAGAATAAACATAACAAAATATTTATAAACTTACCTTCCTCCTCATCACTTAGGAGTAAGTTAACAATATAAAATCACTCTTTAGAAATGAAAGACTCTGATATCATATTTTATATGTTGTATGGATTTTATGCATTATTACATAAAATGCAGTGGAGTGACCATATGGTGCTAAAACTATTTTTGTATATACAATTTTTAATTAAAATGAAATAATTTAAATGTTCCCAGGGAGTTAATTATTTTGGTGCATAAACCCATTAGCTAACTTAATGAAATAAATGCTCTCAAGAGGAGTTACATCAATATGTATACTTATATTCTACTACTGCCCTTACACAGCCCCTGATGAAAAATTTTTATTTATTTATTTTATTTTATTTTACATTTGTTAACCGGGATGGTCCGACTGGATACATGTCCTTTTTCAGCGGAGGCCCAGGGAGAAAAGCTCCAACAGAGTTACATTGATAATTAGGTACAGTAAATGAGCTGAAATAACTTAACAAAAACATAGGCTATTTACATACAAGTACAAGACTGCCATTACTATTTCTGAGATTACTACAAATGTAACATTAATAACATATTAGCAAGGACGGTAGGCAGTATAATGACATAGAGTTAGACAGGATACATATTTCTTTATCACAGTATACAAAGTACTTATCATCTTAGCTAGTTGTATATGTTTTAGTTAAAGGCACAGAGCTAGTCTGGGTTTGAGCAAGGACATAGCCAGTGTGACTTGAAGTGGAGTTTTAGACTATTTTTGAATTGACTTAGAGAAGTTGCAAGCGTGATGTTATTTGGGAGAGAGTTCCATATTTTACCAGTGGTGTTGGCAAATAGAGCGTCACCACCTAGGTTGAGAGATTTAGTTGTTTGGACAAGGAGTCTGTTTGATGAGCGAAGGCAGCTTAGATTGGAGTAGGGAGTCATTAAGTTTTTTAGTGCTGGGGTATTCTCAGGTTGTTTAAGGATTTTGAAGGCCTCTATGAGTTGGGACTGGTGAAGAAGGTGTGGGAATTCTATCCATCCAAGCTTTTTCAGGTTAGTACAGTGGTGTGTTCTGTAGGGTAGGCCTGTAAAAAACCTGGCAATGTGATTATAGCAGGATGAGAGCTTGGCCAGATCAGATTTGTTAAGGTGAGTGAGGACAGGAGAGGCATATAGTAGGGTAGAGAGAAGGTGTGAATGGGCTGTGGCTGCCCTGGCATTCAGGGTAAGGAAGGCTTTAATTCTATATAGGGTCCCAAGTTTCTTGTTGACTGACTTAATGGCTTGGTTGATATGTATATCAAATCTGAGTTTATTGTCAATGTTTACTCCTAATAGATTTGTATAGGTGTCTGGGGAGATGATGGTCCCATTATTGGATTTTATAGTGAAGTTTTCAGTCGGAGATCTATTGGTTGGGTAGAAGAGAAGTAACTTGGTTTTGTTTGGATTTAAGATCAGGAGATGGTTGGCAAGCCAGTTTTCGACTTTGGTGAAGCTATGTTGGGTGGTAGTTAGTAGATTTGCAAGAGAGGCATTGGAACATATTATAGTCGAGTCATCTGCATATTGAATGCAGGTGGCTTCAGGGATGACTGTTTGGATGTAATTTATGAAGACTGAAAAGAGGAGAGGTCCTAATATGGAACCTTGAGGAACTCCTATGGTATTTGGTAGTAGGCAGGAGAGCTTGTTTTGCCACATTACTGCTTGTTGTCTCCCATTGAGGTAAGCTTGAAACCAGTCAAGGGCTGGAGTATCTAGATACAGGGTTTTTAAAGTATATAGAAGTAACTGATGTTACTTGATGATGATGAAAAAGTTATAAGAGTCAACCTTAGAAGATTTATAGAGCATCACTAAGAAAAAATGAAATCTGGGAGAACAGTAGGCTCAGATGTGGAATGGGCAGACATAATCAAAATGTCGGAAAAGTAAGGGGAGAAAAAGCATCTGAGGGTACTCAAAGCAGTATAGAAGGAAAGGCACACCCCAGATGACTGGAGAATAAGCATTCTTTTGCCAGTATACAAGAACAAAGGAACATTCACAACTGTGAACAGTATAGAAGTATCAGACTCCTGTCAGACAGCATTTAAGTATTACAGAGGGTAACAAATAAATTGATACGTAGAGCAGTAGAAAGTAAGACGGGAGATTAATAGATGGGATTCAATTCAGGATAAAACAAAGTCCCAAGGAAACACATTTGAGCAATCCTAGAATGGTTTAAAGTTACAGAAAAATTGGCAGAATTGGTATGGGCAATGTTCAGATTCATGGAGAGGTTTCCAGTGGGGTGGAAGCGGATCAGGATTCATCTTTGAGCCCACTGATGTTCATACTTGTGACAGACTATATTAGCTAACATGTCAGAGGGTACAGTTCAATAAAACTGCTGTTTGCAGATGATATGGCATTGCAAATAGACTCTGAACAGGAACTTCAGCAACTGATAGGAGAATGGAATGCAAAACTGATGGTGCATGGGAAGGCAGTTGTCATGGCAGTAAAATGGAGGAAATTAGAAGAAGATGCAAATTGAGATAGAAGGGAAAACAGTAGAACATGTTAACAGCTTCAAGTATTGGGAGGACTGATTAAGGAGAAGAGAAGTCTGAATGAGGATGTCAAAGAATCAGAGGGGCTACAGCCAACTGGCACAGAGTGTCAGGGTTCGTGTGTGACAGAAGAATGCCAAAGAAGCTGAAAAGTAAGGTGTACAAATCAGTGGTATGACCAGAGCTTCTGAATGGCATACAAACCTGGGTAGTGAAAGGAAAGTAGATGAGGAAGCTAGATATGATGGAGGTAAAGTGCCTGCGACGGGTGGTGGGTTGCACACAGGGACAGATGAAGAACTTAGGATATTAGAGCTGAAGCCATAGTAACTCCAATTGCAGGGTAGTACAAAGAGAACAGATTACAGTGGTTTATGCACATGTGCAAATAAACAGAATATAACATACTGAAAACATTTAGAGAGACAAATATAAGCAAGGACATCCAGCAGAGAGATGGATAGTTTGTATGAAAGAAGATCTATGATAGACAGGAATAACTGTTGAAGAAGGTAGGACAGTGACACTGAATAGAAAGAGGTAGCAACAATTGGCTCTACACGCCAACCCCATATATAAAATGGGGAAAAAGGTGTTGTAGTTTTATATAATATCCATTTTCTGCATTAATTTAATTTGCCTACAGTTTACACTGTCTGTTTTTAAAGATTCTTTGTATGAGGTTTTAACCAATACTAGTCACAGCACTGTGTTCTGTGCCAGATACATTTATTTTACCATACCTATGGCTTCCACCCAAGCCATCCAGTTTTACATAAGTGCATCATCGGCTTACTGTCACTGTGCCAGCCTATATTATCAATATTTTATGATTCTCAGTCACTGTATGTGACTGGATGTTTTTGAAATGCATATCTTCCCATGATATGGGTGCCTTTAATGCAGTTCACAGAAATATTTTATTTATAATTTATTTGTTCATTTTTGAAGTAGAGCTTCATATTAAAGTTTTATGACATCTTTGATATAGGGGAATCATGCTCCCTAAAATAGACAAATACTTTTCTTGTTTGCTTCAGTAGGTCAAACAAATCAAACTTTAAGAAATGTAAGAATAGTATGTCTTTGTTAATTGTGATTTACAGTATTTAATATGTTTTTATATTCTTCATAGCTTTCGGAAGTTTGTTTACACATATCGTATTGCCAAATGCCCTGATGGGTATTTTCAAGTTCAGGTGAGTGAATGAATGATCACTTTGTTTTGTTCGTCTTGTTTAAGAAAAAGATTACATGAGATGTAATGCCTTGTAGATCCTGCAGTGCCTGTTACTGAGTAAAAGTGAACAGGTTCACCTGAAAAACGAACTTGAGACTATGATAAATAATGCTGCTCAGTTCTTTTTAATGATAGGTTACATCACAGTTGAGTTATGTGACAACCAAGGAATTAGACTACTATCAGTTATAACATACGTGTAGCTGCAGCAATAAAACATTTAATGACTGCTGCCATAATCCGAGTTAAAGTATGTAATTACCAGCTAGAACAACAAATGCTGCAATTCATTCTTTCAATAATGAATCATTTCGTTTTTTAAGAGTTATATTTCAGAACTCTTTTTACTCTTCTACAGAGCAGCTTTTTATTTGACCATACTATTCAAAAAATGTCATATTCATGTGTTACTATTACAAATATTGTACAAGTTTACCTGTGGTCTGGGCTGTGGTTGAAAAGGGGCGTTTGAACCCATTCGCCTGGGATCAGAATCTTTAATTTTTCAGTTTCAATTTTCTAAGGAAATACAAGTGATTATAATTAAACTTTCACTATTAGTTATTTATAATACAATTGTATAGAAGAATTTACATTTAAGATGTAATGTTAAACTGAGAACTGTGTCTATATTTTTTGTTTGACATGTTTACAGGGAAAGTCTAACTGGGATAATGTCCCATTTTCATTGGAGGCCCCGGGAGAAAAGCTCTACATTGACATAATATGGTTACAGATAAATAAAGTTATTACAAAGCCTAATACAGAAGAATAATGACATATTAACTAAATAAAAATTCAGTTTCTGTTCATACAGTGAAAACCTATACATACATAGTGCAAATATTTGGAGTGCTATAACAAGCTGAAGAAGAACACCATCAATAGATAAAGTATTCACAAACTGCTGAAAAATAACACAATCAATAGATAAAGTATTCACAAACTGCTGAAAAAGAACACCATCAATAGATAAAGTATTCACAAACTGCTGAAAAAGAACACCATCAGTAGATAAAGTATTCACAAACTGCTGAAAAAGAACACCATCAGTAGATAAAGTATTCACAAACTGCTGAAAAAGAACACCATCAGTAGATAAAGTATTCACAAACTGCTGAAAAAGAACACCATCAATAGATAAAGTATTCACAAACTGCTGAAAAAGAACACCATCAGTAGATAAAGTATTCACAAACTGCAGTTCAAAGAGATAACATTAAACAAACTGAGTACACTCTTTGGAATGCGTATGTATATATATAATCTATATGTGCATGTGTGTGATTATTGTGTGAGTCATTGCTGTATCACAAAATCGATCAAAAAACATCTGACATCATAGAGAAAAAAACACTATCAAACATTCAAAACACTGAATGTACAAAAGATTGCAAAAGGAAAGCAATTCATTCTATGATTTTTAGCACCTGTTACTAAGATGTGAAAGGGGCTTTGGCAAAACCCAAACCCCAACATACCCCCGCTAATTATATATATTCTACCTCCAAAATTGTGCAGTCCCTATTTAAAGGGCATATTCTCCTACCCAGGGACTGTCAGTCTTGTACAAATGTTGTTCATCTGCTTTTGTCAACCAAATGGTGTCGACCAAACAGATATTGACATCTGAATGTTTTGCTCAAAAGTACATAACCCATATAGCTATAGCTATAGATAAAGATATATATATATATATATATATATATATATATATATATATATATATATATATATATATATATATATATATATATATATATATATATATATATATATATATATATATATATAGAGAGAGAGAGAGAGATGCAATATAGATAAGTCATCTATATAAAATTTTAAACAGAGAGAGAGAGTATATCTATAACTAACTCAGCATGCCATCCCATTTTGATGATTCTCAGCTGATCAAATCACTAAAACTGTATGGAGGGGAAAGTTCTGTTCTTCCACTTCTGTAAGGCTGAAAAATCATGACGCAATGAGCTGTGATCAACAATATGACTTGCTTCCTTATGTGTGTGTGTGTGTGTGTGTGTGTGTGTGTGTGTGTGTGTGTGTGTGTGTGTGTACTAGCTTATATCATAACTGTAAAATTCCTTGGGATACTGAAACAATATTTTGGTAAATTTGGGGTAAACGTTTCTAAGTCTAAAATGTCTCTTGGGCTAATAGCCTAGTGACCATCTATGAACCTATAATCATCATTGGTGTAATTCATAGCAAGATAAGAATTTACAATGTTCCTGATGTTTGCTCTTCTAATTTACTCTTAACATTTTCTAGCTTCTGGTTTACAAGGCCTCATCTTTTTTCAAATGGTTGCAGCTGTCAAGCTCTGCACTATGTTTCTATCACAGTTACAGTGTCTCAGGTTTGATACTTGGATGTCTTTCCACTCAAAAAATTGTTGCATGCTCTGATCTTGTGACCAAAACTTGAAATGACTGTCTTACTCCTAATGCAGTAATTCCTAAAGTCAGCGTGCCAGCTATCTTTTAAAATAGATTTAAAGGAAAAGCCTAGTAACTGCTGAAATAAATTATTATGCTGATGAGATAGTTACATTTTTCAATGAAAAAACCTTCCTGACATAAAAAGTTATACAAAGGAACATACATGCATACAGCAGTTCAAGATTCATATTAAGATGCCAAGCGCAAAAGCATCACACTCGACAACACTGTGGAAACAATATGTATTGCCATGTGAAATGGTCATATTTATTGTTTTGCAGTTTGATTTTTAATTATTTCTGTGTGGTGATTATACATGTTGTAGTATGCTTTAATGCAAAATAGCTTCTCCACCCCATTTAACTATTTAATAGGTGTACAGAATTAGAATGTTTTAGCTGTGTGGAATTTTGGACTGAAATTTTCAGGGTAATCGTTTAAAGGATTCTTCTGTCAAACTGCTGTGTGCCATTGCACTATGCAGATTATAAACAGCTACGAACCCCACACAATACCTCAAAGGAGTTCTGGCGGATGAATGAGTTGAGGTGAGAAAACTAGCTTATCAGTAGCAGAATGGTTCATTAACATATATACATCTTTCCAAGTAATATAACCTCAAAAATATTCATGAGTAATCATTTTGTTGACATGTCCAAGTACTGAAAGATGAAATACTGATGATATGCAGTATAAAAATCTGTCAGACATTATTTCGCGCACACACACACACACACACACACACACACACACACACACACACACACACACATGATTATATGTCTGTAAATTGAAAAATAAAAGCACTGAATGGCAAGTAATTGAGCACAAATGCCCGATCACCAGCCTATTGAAAACTTTAAAAAGAAAAACCGTAAACTAGACTTTTTGCAAGAGGGTTCAAAAAACCCATGCAACCCCCACACCAATTCCAGGATTGAGCTACAGTGGGGAAAGGGCATATTTCTCAATCCCTACTGTACCATGATCTTGCACACACTTAAATAGCTGGTATGTGTGAATAGCTGATTTTTGATGACACATATTGCCTTTTTTTCCATTCAATATACTGAGCCTTCGACCAATATATATTAGCAAGTAGAATATTTTAGAGACAGTTCTTTATTGCACATGAAGCTTATTTATAGTGAACAGTTTTAAATAAAGGTTATTTTTAACTTGAAAAAAAGCACAATTCTGCTTTAATCTGTTTCTGGATAATTACAGTCCTAACCCAATTAAAGTCTCTCAAATGAACAAAATGTCTTACTCTCAAAAGCCTCTGTATTCCAGCTTATGTCAAGGTATAAGCAGTTATCTCATTTTCCTTCAGTAGCCACAGTTATTCTTCAGTAAACCTTCAAGCAGGTTCATAGCACTTCACAGTTTCCTCTGGTCAAATTTCCCCCCCAAGCTGTCCACTCCCAGTCACAAAACTCTATCACTGCCTAAGGCAAGCGTCTCTAATGTTGCAAAGCTTTCAGTCCTAGCTTTAAACCCTACAGTTTTTTCAATGTGTTTCTCATTACCTTTGCTGTCACATGCTTTTACCACTGAATTACACTGATTATATAATGAAACCATTACAGTTTTCCATAATATGTAGGATATACAGCACTTCAAAACAGTGCTTCTGATCTGTGAAACAGCTACTATGCTACAAGTACCCCTTCTTTGGAGAGGACATCTAGTTCTTTTTTGAATGGGAAGAGTTATGGGAACTGGATAAATGCTCCACATGCATGTGGCTATTACCAGGCCTATGACTGATGGAGAAATGTAATGGATATAGTGCCAAAGCCCACCTACATAATTTGGTGCTGACATCTCTTTGCTTGTATAACAGTTGTATGGTGCATGGTTGTTTACCAGACTGACCTTTACATTCTTAATAAATAATACTGCTGAGAAGTTAGTCCCCTTTTAATATCATGGCATTCTCTCTGTCTACAGAAGAGTATCTTGGTTTAGCCTTATTTAACTTTCTGCTGGGATGGCAGACTGGGATTTCTCACCATCTGCTTCTGAGATAGCACAGCGCCAAACCCTACTTCAGATGCATCAATGTACACAATAAAGGGGTTTACTAAAGTCAGTCATAAGTAAGACTGGCTCTTAACACAAAACACATTTCAGCTGGTTACAAACATCATCTGCTGCCACTACAGTCTACCTTACCTAGATGAGGAGCTTGCTTTTTGTAAGGTCTGTCAGAGGGCAGGTTATGGGAATTAAGTGGAGTGCACATTTTCTATAGTAGCCTGTGGCTAGATGGATGCTTTCACTTGATGTGTGGTACTGGGCATAGTCCATATCTTGACAGTGTCTGCTTTATCATCTTGAAGTCTATTTACTCCTCTCCCAATCACATTTCCTGCATATCTGGGTTCTGTCATATGTCATAGAAAGCTCATTTTTGGAACTGGTCTGCTGTCATTCCAAGGGGATCTACTATCTGTCAGCCTGGGAAGACACGGTCGTCAGGCCATGCTGCTTTGCCAGAGATGGCCTGCAGCTGTCTCCTCTAGGCTTTCAGATACTGGTAAAGGCATTATCCACCTCTATTGTGCCTTTTTTAGGCAGTGTCAAAATAATTAACATCCCAACATAACAAAATCCTCTCTAGATAAATTCAAGGTACTGCTGCTTAATACTAGGAGTCTAAACAAGAAACTGCACACCCTTGAAGCACTCCTTATTTTAGAAGATGCTGGCATCTGTGCAGTCACCAAGATGTTGTTCAAAGGTGTGGAAAGCACCTCAGCTGTGAATGGCTACAATGCCTTCCACACGTTCAGACCACAAATTGCGCATGAAAGAACCAAAGAATGAGGTGTATCTATCTTCATTAAGGATAAGTACACCTCAAGACTGGTCATACGGTATGAGTCTCTTGAGCTACTTCATGTCCAATTAACTATAGGCAAAGCCCCCTACCACATCATGGCTAGCTATAGGTCCCCAACCATGAAACAGGAAAAGCATACTGTATACCTGGACTTATTAAAGTCACTCGCCATTTAGCTCAATACTTTGCTCACTGGCTATTTTAATTATCATACCATCAAATGGGAAACATACATGACCACAAACATTATGGCTCAGAGGTTCTTGGACTTTGTCAATGCAAAATGCTCGGAAACAGCTAGTCAGCACACCAACAAGAGGCTCAAATGTCCTGGACATAGTACTCACCAACAGGGGAGAGAATTGCACCCCCCAGGTGATGTCCTCTCTGGTAAGATCAGACCATAAATAATTTTCATTTTATGTAATTATAAAAAAAGATACCCCATCAAGCTGAAAAAAGCTTAAGAATTTTTCAAAAACAAATTCCTTCCTACTAAGTGATAGTGCAAGAAGTTTCAAAGCCCTCTCAAACACAGCTAACACAGACTCCTGTGGAGAGGTGTACACCAATGTTATGTATAACCACTCAAGCAGTTGTATAGAATCGTCTGTACATGACCGGATTCAAATGAGGATCATACCTCTCAACTGTACAAATTTTTGCAGAACGTCCAGATTTTTGCCTCATATTTTTGGTCCATTTTTCATAAAGTTGTGGTTTTCTGGCAAAGTAGTGGCAAATCATTAAAGACTGAAGTTAGAAAATAAGGATAGATATTTGAGTTTCAAATTTCATTCCCTTCAGAAAATTCATGCTTATGCAAAACTCGTTATTCTATCAACTTTCTATGTTTGTAAGAGCATTATTTAAAAATTGTCCTTATTTTTGGGCCTTTGTCCCACTTTTATTAATGGCTTTGTCCAGAATTCTTGCTCAAAGAGGTTGAGAGGTATGAACGAGGTCTTATTGCAAAAACAAGCCATCCTGGTGGACCCCTAGTATAAACAGGCTATACAACAATAGAAAGAAACTAATGTCCAAGAACAAGAGGGAACTGGCTCAGCAGAGGAAGAAATCCCTCTCTAGCTTAAACAAGCAAATTAGAGATCTTCTCAAGTCCTTCAAAGCTAATTACAAAGTAAAAATAGCCTCCCTAGCTAAGGATAATCACAAGGCATTCTTTAACGGGTCTATATTACATGATCGAAAACTTAGGTTATCGAATTCCTAAAGGTCAATCACTAAATGTCGAACTCTGAAAATCGTGAACGGCTGTTTCCACACAGAGAAACAATGCTGTTGGCCAAAGTAATAAAAAAAAAAAAGTTGGAAACAGAAATCAAGTGGGGGGGGGGGGGCTTTGCCCCCCACACCCCTGATGTGGGGGACTGTGCCCTCCACCCCCCCAACTAAATATCCCAACTCCAAGATCACTGTAAAAAGGGCAAAATCTGCATAACAGTCAAATTACTTGTTTCCCTGTGTGGAAATGGCCGTTCGTGATTTTCAGCGTTCGACATTTAATGATAGTCCTTTAGGTATTTAGATAACCTAAGGTTTCAATCATGTAATATAGCCCCTTCTTTAACAACATCCAAAATCTAAAAGGGAATACCCAGCTATGTGCTGAACTGGTTGTGGACAGCACCACCCATACTCAACTGGACATAATAGCCAACCTGCTAGCTGACAGATTTGGAGCAAACTTCACCCCACTGTCCCCTCCAGTCATCCTTCCAAGTATACCTGCCACCATTCCTCAGCCTTTTATCTCAAGACAGCAGGTCATCTCGGCGCTCTCCAAAGCAAAAAACACAACATGAATGGGACCAGACAACATCCCAGGTTGCCTTTTAAACATCTTAAAATATGAACTAGCAGACCCACTTGGATCCTTGTTTAACCATGGCCTGTGAACTGTCTATGTTCCGGCTGAATGGAGGAGAGCAACAGTAATCCCTCTGCCCAGATGGGAACCATCAACTGACCCTGGGAATTATAGATCCATAATCTTGACTTGCCTCATCTGCAAGGCCATGGAAAGAATCATTATGGACCTTATTAACAAGGACATAAGTAATTTCCAAACTCTGGCCCAACACAGTTCTGATTCATTAAAGGGAGATTATGCCTGTTAAACATGGTTTACTTCTTTGTGAAAGTCCCCAAGGGCCTGAATGAGGGTAAGACAGTCCATACCACCTATCTTGACCTAGCCAAGGCATTTGACACAACTCCCCACTCGGGTATTACAGAGAAACTCTCTCAATTAGGAATTAACCCCTACATTAAGAGATGGGTAGCCAACTGGCGCAAAACAGGACACATACTGTCAAAGTGAGTGACTTCACCTCTAGCAAAAGACCAGTCACCAGTGGCATACCACAGGGTTCTGTGCTTGGCCTTTTACTGTTCAGAATTTATTTCTCAGATGTCCAGGCAAACTCTGATGGCCTGTGGCTGACCAAGTTTGCTGACGATTGCAAATTAAGAGCAATCACTAAGCCCCCCAATGATGTTATTAAACCTCAGGCAGGGTTAACGCAGACAAATGATTGGTGTCAAAGCCACAGATTAAAGCTAAATGCAAAAAATACATTATTATTCCTTTTGGGAAATCTGACATCCCTACCAATTACATTATAGACAGCACCCCCCAGCATTGACCCAGTGGTAAGCGATCTGGGTGGTCAGGTTGATAGCAATCTGTACTTTGACCATCATGTAACCATCCAGAGAAAGCGCCCTCCCTTAAAAACATTATCCATCCCTACAAAAACGCTAGGCCACTTCGTTCCACTACAAAACTTTTGGTTCAATCTGTCAAAGCTAACAACCTATCTGGAGAATCTTTGTTTGCAAATTCAGTAGGCAAAACCTGGAATTCGCTCCCATTTGACCTTACTCTGAACCCCTCCCTTAATCAGATAAAAAAAAAAATCTAACCCAGTATTTTACAACTCACTGGTTATGTCCTTGCTCTAACCCTGACTAAAGCCTAATCTACTTCCATATCCCTGCAATTTTTTATTCACAGCGACTTACATCTTACACTAAAAGGTTTGAAATGAGAAACTGTAACATCTCTGCAGATACTCTGTATATAGCTGCACCTATAGGTTTGATAAAATAAACTAACATTTGTATATATTTCTGAATATAAACTGTATTCTTCATAGGCTTGAAATGTGGGACTGTAACTTGTATGTTAATACAATATGTTTGTGCATATACTGTAACTTGCTTGTCTTTATCTGTTTGTAAGTTTGGAGCTTTTCTCCCCAGGCCTCCGCTGAAAATGGACATGTATCCAGTCGGACTATCCCGGTCAACAAATGTAAAATAAATAAATAAATGTATCCAGAATAGTAAGAAAATCCTTCTATGTGGCACATCTTATAAGTAAAGGCATTGACTCTAGATCTAAGGATGTTATAACTCCGTTATACTCAGACCTCATCAGACCAATAATTGAGTCGATGCTCCCTTTTGCATTTACCTCACTAGACACATGCCATAACTGGAGAGACCACAGAGGTTTCTCACCAAGAAATTACAGCGTACACAAAACAAGTCTTATATGGAAAGGGTTATGAAAGCTCTGTCACTGTATTCTGTCTCCTACAGGTTGCTAAGGGGTGACCTGTGCCTGGGTTACAGGGCAGTCTCTGACCTAGCCCTGATAAAAATGCTACACATTCGTAAATCAAACTGCATGAGGTTCACTCACTCCAGAGATCTTAACCTAGCCTCTGACATGAAAAGGTCATGCTGGAGAGATAGATACATCTCCCAGAGACTGCCACTTCTCTGGAACAAACTTCCAGTTCATGTGAAATAGAGCCCTCCCCTAACCTTCTTCAAATGCAACCTAGATCAATGGAAGGGTGACCACAAATTCACTCCTGGGGTGACACCCATACCTCTCCTGGACACAGGAAGTTGGCATTAACTACCATAGTCCCTTACATCTGTAAACTTTACTCACCTAACCACTGATAATTGGGGCAACTTGGGGTAAATATGGTTAGGTTTGTAATGGCTGTACAGGTGTTAGCCTAGTAACCTTCTATGAACCTATAAACCATTAAATCTAACTTCTGCCTGTCTTATACAGTTGAGCACAGTTTGTGCTTTGACTAAATGAAACCTCCAAGGTGAGCACATAGTGTGAAGTTTTAGAACTTTATCTATGAGCCTGTGAAAAGTGTCAGGTACTCTGTGAAATAAAAGGGTAAAATAATATAACAAAAATAAACTTTAAAGGGGTGGAGTTAATTGTCTAGTCTTTTGCTTCAGGAGTGATTGGAATCTGTCAAGACCCTCTGGTTCAATTTAGCACTTTGCCTAACATTTCTATGAGCTTACCCGCCACGAGCATTGGACAAATGTCAAATCTGACTGTTATATTTTTAGAAATGATTGCAGGATCTTCTGGAGCCTTCTAGCTTAGAGATGAATACAGTTGGACTGGCCCATTCACTCTGCAGCTCCTCAATAATTACCATTTTAAGCATCTTTCTCACCTCTTCACCAGCTGCTTTCCTCTGATCTTCTGATTTTTAGGCTTACTTTCTTCCCAAGCATGATTTCTGTATGTTAGTGTACTATACCTGTTCTACCAAATGCTCCAGAAAAAATAAATATTTCTCAGTTAAAAACTCTCTTACTTCTTGCATTAGGCCTTTTACAAAGTGTCAACTACTTGGATAGTAGGAACACAATTAGAATATGAGTCCATACTATGGGTATCTTCAGGCTGATTACAAAAGCTTTAGCTTTCCTGCATAACTTTAACACATTTATGTGATAACACTGCTCTAATTTTCTCATTTCAGTTTGTCTCATTTCATAGTCTAGTTTGTCCATTTTCTTTACCACCTAAAAGGGTCTTTGCCATCTTGCTAGGAAGTTACTTTCAGCAGAGGGAACTGACACTAATATCTGGTCCCCCTCTTTTAAACAACCTGAGTCTTGGATTCTTCTTGTACCCATTGCATTTGTTCCTTAACTATTACGCAAGTTTCATCATGAATCTCACTACCTCAAGTACATATTATATCTATACACATCAAACCTTAGACTCGAAAGTTTTGGAAATGTTAAAACACTGAAACAGTTGATTTTGTGGGGGAGGGATTCAATCATTATTAAAAGATGTTGCACCTTCTCCATTAACCTTTAGATCTAGAGAGGATTAAGCTGCACACCTATGAGGATTTCAATAAGTAGTAAGTGAATTATTGCTGAGGAAACAGAAATTCAAGCAAGTACAGCTTAAGCTATTCAATGTCAAACCAAAAGAACTAAACCAAGTCACTGTAAACCATCCAGAACATGTGACCTCAAGTTTAATGACAGGACTATAAAGCTGACCATAGATCCCTGGTTCAAGGAGCTATAATACCTAATATACTTACAATCATCCTTGTGTTCAAACATGGTTTTGTTACTGACAATGCATGCCTAGCACACAATTCCAAAATCAGTTCATCTTTTATTTTAATTTCAGTCAAGGTCTCCCAGTAATGGCCCTCAAAGTATTTCCGTTACTCCCCATGTCAATACTAAAGTCTCAAAGTAAAAGTAAAGAGTTGATAAGTACAAATAAGTAAATTCCCACTTAATGCAGCTGGGTGCGAGTGAGTATGCCCTTGTCCATCTGGGGCCTCCTCAAAGGTTATCACTAAATTAGGATAGATGTTTTATTTATAATATATTTTTTTATTTTTATTTTATTTGTTCTCTGACCTTTCCCCCATAGGTCATGTGACATTCCATTTCCTGAAGTCACTTCCTATTGTCGGAGTTTAGTCCACATTATTCTAACCTGTTCGTACTTGACTTGCAATGCATTGGACCCCTCTTCTTTATCCTGTGGTTGAAGAACCAGTATGGCACCTTCTCACAGCTTTTTCAAACTGAGCCAAGTCGAGGTACATGGGTCACCCAGCCATTAGGCACTTCCTGGCAAGCACCACCCTAGGCTTGATGTCAGAAATATCTCTCCCTAAATGCATCAGCTTATTTGCATGAACTTTTGCTCTGCTTGGCATGTATGGGAAGTCTGTTCCAGAGCATGGGTAATCTCAGAGTTATGACTCTGTCCCTCCAGCATGTTCTGTTGATTGTGGGAATGAGGTTGAGGTCTCTGGAGTGTGTAGTGCAATGGGATTGGGATTATTTTAGATGTAGCATTTCTAACATAGCTGGGTCAGACATGGCTTTGAAGTCAAGCCAAGATCTCTTAGGAGATGATATGAGGCAGAGAATAGTTGGAGTTTTTTGAGTCTGTATGTGTAGGACATGTGTTTAAGGTCTAGGATCCTCTTCATGAGGTACTTTTGTGGCCTCTCTAGCTGTTGCAGGTGTCTAGTGAGGTACATGCCAAATGGGGTATTGTACTCTATGATTGGTCTAATGAGAGAAGAGTAGAGAGAAATGATGACCTCTTTATTCCTGGATGCAAAACTCTTGGTAATGAGATGTGCCACATAGAAAGACTTTCTGACCACTGTGGCAATGTGGTGGTCGAAGGAAAGGCTGCTGTCAACCTGTGTCCTCAGATCTCTTATAACGCCTTCAGTGTTCAGTGGGCTCCCATTGATGTGGTAATTAGTGGGAACTGAGTTTTTCCCAAAGGAGATGATGACACATTTTTTGGCATTAAGCTTAAGGCCATGGTTTTGATACCAGTCATTGGTCTCAGTGAGGCCTTTCTGTAGGATGGGGAGTTAATAATGGCTCCCAGCTTGCAGTCATTTATGAATATGGTCAGCCAGAGTCTCTCCGTGTTGGCCTGGACTTCTGAGAAGTAGATGCCAAACAGGAGAGGACCCATGAATGATCCTTGTGGGACTCCACTCATGACTGGTCGTCAGTCTGATTTGGAGTCCACTACTTTCACACTGTGGGTTCTATCTGTGAGCCAATTTGCAACCCACCTAACAATACAGGGGTTGATGCCTAGTTTGCTGAGTTTATCATTAATTCCTGAGTGAGGAATGGTATCAAAGGTCTTGGCCAGATCAAGGTAGGCTGTATGAACTGCCTTACCTTCATCCACTGCTCTAGTGATTGACTCAAAGAAGTCAACCAGGTTGAGCAGGCATGATCTACCTTTCACAAAGCCAAATTGCGTGGGATCTAGAGTTTGGAGATTCCCTATATCCTTGTTAATTAGGTCCATGATGATGCGCTTCATAGCCTTAAATATCAGACTCATCAGGCTAATGGGGCGATAACTTCCAGGGTCTGTAGTTGCTCCTCCTTTATGGAGAGGGATGAATGTAGCAGTGTGCCATTCAGTAGGGACAAAGCCTGAGGTGAGGCTGTGAGTCAACAGAGCACACAGATGTGGTGCCAGTTCACTTTGTAATTCATGTAGAACACAGCCAGGGATATTGTTGGGTTCCATGGAAGCTGTATTCTTGGCCTTAGACAATGCAGCTTTAACCTGTGCTACAGTAATATTGGGTGCCTGGCATTCTTCTGATAATGAGATTGGTCCTTTGGGGGAGGGGTAATGTTGGAACTGAGTCTGTCGGCCAGTATTTTGGCAATATCTGTTGGCTCAGTATAGAAGGTACCATTGTGCAGTAACTCAGAGCAAATCTGGGTATTGCCATGGAGATTCTTGATAAAACTATAGAAGGCATTGTGGTTGTTTTTAGTGTCTGCCGCAATTCTGCCTTCATAGCTGACTTTGGAGGTTTTGATCAGGGATCTCAACTTTCTATTGAGGCTAATAAGGAAAATTTTCCAGTCTTGGGACTTCACCTTTTTCTGAAACAGTTTCTTCCTTCTATTGTAGAGTTTACTAATGGCAGAGGCCAACCAGACTGGCTTCCTTTTTTTGGAGGAGAGCATCTTGGTTCTGTTGGGTATGGCTCCATGAATTTATGTATGTGTTCATACAGTGCATTGGTGTAGGATTCGGCAGTCATGCATCTATTTTCCATTGGCATTGGTGCCATAAAGTTAGCCACCTCTGTTTTAAGGAGTCCAAAGTCAGCTTTGGGGAGTTTTTCATGGCGGATACCTTTGTGGGGAGGGTGAGATGTGAATTTCCATGGTGATTAGTTTATGGTCAGATCTAACCAGGGAGGAACTGACTATTGGTGTAGATTCACAGTTGCCCATGTTAGTAGTAACCAGGTAAAGGATATTGCTTCCTCTAGTGGGGGTCAGAATGAGCTGGTCCAGGGCACTGGAACTAATGAATTCCAGAAAGTGTTGGACCAGTGCATTGGTGCATGAGTAGTTTTCTCAGCTGATGGAGGGGTAGTTAAAGTCTCCTAGTATAAGAGTGTTGGTTTGGATCTTAATAGTTTCCAGGGTGCTTAGGAATGTGGAGTGAGATTCTTGAGACATGGTTGGGGACTTATAGCAGGCTACTACCTGAATCGCCATCTTACCCAATGTTAGTTGTACCTGGAGTATCTCAGATGTGTTATGCTGGGCTACTAGTCTGGAGGTGTGCATATCCTTTACAAATATGGAGAGACCATCACCTTTGAAGCTTTGGTCCATGTTCTGGGGCCAAAATGTATGGAATGAGTTATAGCCTGGTAGTGCAGGAGTGCTTTCTGCTGCTTTAAACCAGGTCTCAGTTACAGCACAAATGTCAATGTTCTCCATTTTGAGGAGTGCTTCTAGCGAGTGCATCTTGAGATTTAGACTTCTAGCACTGAGCAGCATGACCCTCAGATTGCATTTATTTATAGCTGTTACGGTGGTAATTTGGTCTTTGGAATACCACCTAAAAAAGGCACTATAGAGGTAGCAAGAGCCTTGACCAGTATCCGGAAGCCCAGGGGTGACAGATGCAGGCCATCTCTGGCAAAGCATCAAGGTCTGTCAATCATGTCATCCCAAGCAGACAGCTACTGGATTCCCTTACAATGACACCAGAAACTTAGCCAATTGTTGAAGTCAATCATTTTCTGTTTGTACTGTGGTATCATTCTGGGTGATGGTAGGATGCTGCTCAGGGCTAGGGTCATACCTGCCTGGGCCACATAATCCGAGATCTCCACCATGTCTCTTTTCATGTAGTTCAGGGAGGTGCATCTCAGGTCATTCACACCCACATGGACAAAGACAGAGTCATGCTTATACTTGTTGTGGACTGACCTGAGTTCCAGCTACTTTGGAGTTCTCAAAACTGGAAAACGTGCAAACAGCTTCCTTTCAAGTGCTCATAAAGGACAAAGTCAACAAATCAAAAGTAATGAATACTCCAGGTACAGCTGAGTAAAAAAATGCTGCTGAATGCAGAAACATAACTTTACAGACCTTTAATCACAAAGCAATGCCAAGTAAAACAGTTTAACACTAAAATACTTTGGAGTGCTTCTCTTCTTAACCTTCGACTAGTAGTATCTGAGATACAGAAGTACTGCTACAGAACTTGTTAAAAGTTCTGGTAAATCCATTTTCTAGTTTAGCAGTACCATCTTCTGATATTGGCACTAAAATTGGAAAAGTAAATAAACTGATTTCAGTATAAACTTATTAAGATCAAAAGACTACTGATTGGCACAGTATATTCATTTTTCCCTGAATGTTTGCCAACTAAGAGGGTCCTAAGGATCCTGGATATTGTAAAATCACTGAGTGGTTCCATTTAAACATTTTCTTTGATGAATGTTTGGTCCTTTGTGAAAAAATAGGGTTCTCCTATTTGGAGATAATTAACATAAAACTCCAGGCTTGTTAGTTGTTGCTGAAGCACCTACCAAGGGGAGAAAATGCTGAGAGGAGAAAGGAGCCACTTTTGAGATTTTAAGTATTTTCTTCTGCTTTTTTTTTAAGAATTACTGCTTTGCCGCCTACTTTTCGGCATTTTCCAGCTTGCTAAAGTTTATATCTGTATTAGAAACAGTATTTAGAACACATCTAGAGCCTGTTTACCGCATTTCCTGTGTTGCACTTAATTTAAAATCGTTTTTTTCTCTTAAAACTGCATTTTACCTGACTTTGGCCTAGCACTCAAGTGTGGGGTCATTTATTGCATTGTTGTGACTATTTTGCTACTTGTGTATCTCTGCTACCTTTAAACTAAAACAAAAAAGAAAAAAAAAATCTTGCATTTTTCCCACTTTCTGAAATTTAAGAAAGTTCAGTTACAGATTTGCTGTTCTGAACTGTTTGTAAGTTTCTTGGAGGCCAGTGCTTGCTTGGATTAAAGGGAAGTCTCTGTGTTCACCAGTGGCAGTGGTTAACACTGAACAGCCTGCCTGTCCCTGTAGGAGTGGTTACTGCCTAGAAGCTGTAGTTTTATTGGCCATTTTGGGTCAATTCTAAACTCCTTGATCTCTATCTCTTAAAACCCTGCTGCCTCATGGTTTTGGCATCTTTCCAGGCTTGTTAGTTGTTGCTGAAGCACGTACCAAGGGGAGAAAACGCTGAGAGGAGAAAGGAGCCACTTTTGAGATTTTAAGTATTTTCTTCTGCTTTTTTGTTAAGAATTACTGCTTTGCCGCCTACGTTTTGGCGTTTTCCAGCTTGCTAAAGTCTATATCTGTATTAGAAACAGTATTTAGAACACATCTAGAGCCTGTTTACTGCATTTCCTGTGTTGCACTTAATTTAAAATCGTTTTTTTCTCTTAAAACTGCATTTTACCTGACTTTGGCCTAGCACTGAAGTGTGGGGTCATTTACTGCACTGTTGTGATTATTTTGCTACTTGTGTGTCTCTGCTACCTTTAACCTAAAACAAAAAAGAAAAAAAAAAAAACAAACAAATCTTGCTTTTTTCCCACTTTCTGAAATTTAAGAAAGTTCAGTTACAGATTTGCTGTTCTGAACTGTTTGTAAGTTTCTTGGAGGCCAGTGCTTGCTTGGACTAAAGGGAAGTCTCTGTGTTCACCAGTGGCAGTGGTTAACACTGAACAGCCTGTCTGTCCCTGTAGGAGTGGTTACTGCCTAGAAGCTGTAGTTTTATTGGCCATTTTGGGTCAATTCTAAACTCCTTGATCTCTATCTCTTAAAACCCTGCTGCCTCATGGTTTTGGCATCTTTCCAGGCTTGTTAGTTGTTGCTGAAGCACCTACCAATGGGAGAAAATGCTGAGAGGAGAAAGGAGCCACTTTTGAGATTTTAAGTATTTTCTTCTGCTTTTTTGTTAAGAATTACTGCTTTGCCACCTACTTTTTGGCATTTTCCAGCTTGCTAAAGTTTATATCTGTATTAGAAACAGTATTTAGAACACATCTAGAGCCTGTTTACTGCATTTCCTGTGTTGCACTTAATTTAAAATCGTTTTTTTCTCTTAAAACTGCATTTTACCTGACTTTGGCCTAGCACTTAAGTGTGGGGACATTTATTGCACTGTTGTGATTATTTTGCTACTTGTGTATCTCTGCTACCTTTAAACTAAAACAAAAAAAAAAAAAAAAAATATCTTGCTTTTTTCCCGCTTTCTGAAATTTAAGAAAGTTCAGTTACAGATTTGCTGTTTTGAACTGTTTGTAAGTTTCTTGGAGGCCAGTGCTTGCTTGGACTAAAGGGAAGTCTCTGTGTTCACCGGTGGCAGTGGTTAACACTGAACAGCCTGCCTGTCCCTGTAGGAGTGGTTACTGCTTAGAAGCTGTAGTTTTATTGGCCATTTTGGGTCAATTCTAAACTCCTTGTTCTCTATCTCTTAAAACCCTACAACCCTCTTTTAGCGCGGTCTTGCGCACAGAGCAGCGTCGGGCAGCACCGTTTAAACAAGCTTAAACTATTCCCGGCTCCACAAAGTCTACTCCTCACTTTTTCCCTTACAACTGCTCTAAATCTCAAATTAAGCACTCTATTCTCATTCTAAAGCCCTGCACTTGCTCGTATAAGTAATCTCATAGGTAAACACAAACTAAAGCACTACATCCTCTTATACTCCTTCAAAGCACTTGCTTCCTATTGGTTCTTTCTGATCAGTCAATAAGTAGTTCCTTATATTATTCAGGCATGTCCAAAGGTCAGTTTCGAGTTTACTCTCCAGTCCAGCTGGTGAATCTGGGAATCTTGAGGCAATGTTACAACTGCCTTATGTATACAGACCACCCTCTCCCCCTCCCAACAAGCTCAAATATATGTCAGAGATGCAACTATATAGCCAAACTGGAAGCTAAGCTCTCTCATCCCAGTACTGGCACAGCCTGTCAGGAGGAGAAGGTAACCACACACACCACAAATCCAGTCTCACATAGACCTTTCGCATCAGCAAAGAAAAACACATAAACACACAAAATCATACTCAGAGGCTCTAAATAAAAATCTGCTTAAGCAGCAGAGACCTCCAAAGCAGACATCCAAGCAATACCTACCATGAAACAATATCCACGTAGCACATAGCTCACAAAGTCAGTGTGCCACACAGTCACAGACCTTAAGGCTAAACAACACACCTAATACAGTTGTAATAGGTGACTCTATTGTCAGACACACTGACGACCCACTCACCAGGCTGAACAAGGAGAAGGTCACTGTAAGCTGCCTGTCGGGTGCCAGGATCCGCCACATAACACAAGCACTCAGGTCACTCCAAAGCAAGTACAAGTATGACTCTGTCATTGTCCATGCTGGTGTGAATGACCTGAGATGTACCTCCCTGGACTACATGAAAAAAGACGTACAGGAGTTCTTTGATCATGTAGCCCAGGCCGGTATGACCCTGACCTTGAGTAGCATCTTACCCTCACCAAGAATGATGCCACAGTATAAAGACAAAATGATCAATTTTAATAATTGGCTAAAGTATTGGTGTCATTCAAAGGGGATCCAGTGTCTGTCAGCCTGGGATGACATGCTCGACAAGCCACATTGCTTCGCTAGGGACGGCTTGCACCTGTCACCACTGGGTTTTCAAATACTGGCTAAGGCTCTTGCCTCCCCCATAGCGCCTTTTTTAGGCAAGGCTCAAAAGACAAACCCACCCCCATAGACAACACAAAGAAAAAAAAAACTAAGGGTAATGCTGCTCAATGCCAAAAGTCTAAACCTCAAGATGCACGCACTCGAGACTCTCCTCAGTATAGAGAATATCGATATCTGTGCAGTAACAGAAACTGGGTTCAAGGCTCCCGAGAGCACCCCAGCAATACCAGGCTATACTTCATACCATGCTTTCCGGCCCCAAAACTCAGACTGAACCACAAAAGGAGGGGGAGTATCCATATTTATCAAAGATACCCACACCTCCAGGCTAGTGGCACTGCACGAAGCTTTGGAGACCATCCATGTGCAACTAACAGTGGGCAAAACTGCCTTTCAGTTTGTAGCCTGCTACAGACCATCCTCCCAAACACAGGAACCTGACTCGGCTTTCCTGAGAACACTGGAGAATATGAAGGTCTCTTCAAACACTATTATATTTGGTGACTTCAACTACCCAAACATCGATTGGGAAAACTACTCAAGCCCAAACACCCTTGCCCAACGGTTCCTTGAATTTATAAACTCAAATGCTATGGAACAACTGGTCACCACTCCCACAAGAGGGGAAAACATACTGGATCTGGTCATCACCAACATGGGGTCTCTATGTTCCACACCAGAGGTATACCCCTCATTGGTAAGATCAGACCATAAACAAATCTCACTGGACATCCATATACCGTCCCCACCCCTAGCCAAGGAAACCACGGTGAAGAACTTCTCAAAAGCAAACTTCACACTTCTCAAAACTGAGGTGGAATCCTTCAAAGCCCCCGGGTCAGTGGACAATATGGCCCAAAATGCAGAATCCTTTACAAAAGCATTCTATGGACACCTACAGGAATGCATGGAGTATGCTATCCCAAATAAAACCAAGACTCACTCCTCCAAAGGCAGGAGACCTGTCTGGTGGACCCCGGCCATAAATAAGCTATACAACAGAAGGAGAAAGTTACTACATGACAGAGCAAAATCCCAAAAAGGGAAGGCAAGGCTGATCAGACTAGCAAGAAACTACGATCCCTCATAAAATCTTCTAAGGCCAACTTTGAAAGAAAAATTGCACAAGACACTAAAGATAATCACAAGGCCTTCTTTAGTTATGTCAGAAACCTGGGAGGCAACTCCCAGATATGCTCTGAGTTAGTGCAAAATGACAAAAAATTCACTGAACCCACAGACATTGCCAACATCCTGGCAGAAAGGTTCAGTGCAAACTCCCCCCCCCCCTTTCCTCCCAAAAGAGCAAATGTCAATCCCAACAGAGTGTAGCCTTCCTGAGATCACAGATGCACAGGTGAGAGCTGCCCTCTCCCAAGCTAAAACACAGCATCAATGGGACCAGACGGTGCCCCGGGCTGCGTCTTACACTAGCTCCAAGAAGAACTAAACCCTCATATAAAGTCACTGTTCAATCTCAGCCTTACTACAGGATATGTTTCCAAGGAATGGCGTACAGCAACAGTGGTCCCACTCCACAAAGGTGGTGCCACAACAGGCCCTGGAAACTATCGCCCTATAAGCCTGACTAGCCTGGTCTGCAAAGCTATGGAATGTATCATCATAGAAATCATAAACAAAGACATTGGGAACCTCCAGACACTGGATCCTACCCAGTTCGGCTTCATTAAGGGCAGATCTTACCTCTTGAACCTGGTCGACTTCTTTGAAACAGTTACCAAAGCCATAGATGAAGGGAAGGTACTCCACACAGCCTACCTGGACCTCGCAAAGGCCTTTGATACAATACCCCACTCGGGCATCATAAATAAGCTCACCAGCTTAAATATCAACCCCTATATAACAAAATGGGTTGCAAATTGGCTCAGGGATAGAACCCACATGGTCAGAATAGCAGGTGCCATGTCAGACTCTAAACCAGTTACAAGTGGTGTCTCATAAGGCTCAGTCCTGGGACTTCTCTTGTTCGGTATATATTTCTCCGAGGTACAGGCTAACACGGGTGGACTATGGCTGACCATGTTCATCGATGACTGCAAACTGGGTGCTATAATCGACTCTCCGACTGACACAAGCATCCTCCAAAAGGGTCTCACAGAGACGGATAACTGGTGCCAGAGCCACAGCCTAAAGCTAAATGCCAAAAAGTGCATAGTCATCCCCTTTGGAAAAAGCAAAGTATCCACAAATTACCACATAGGTGGTAATCCATTAAGTATGGAAGAAGTAATTACGAACTTGGGAACCCAAATAGATAGCAATCTCTCCTTTGACAATCATGTTGCCAAAGTGGTTAGAAAGACCTTGTATATAGCCCACCTTATCATGATAGGGTTCACATCTAGATCAAGAGAGATCATTGTGCCCCTCTACTCATCACTTATCAGGCCCATAATTGAGTACAATGCCCCGTTTGGGATGTACCTTACCCGACACCTTCAGCAACTGGAAAGACCCCAAAAGTATCTCACCAAGAGGATCAAGGGGCTCAAACAGATGCCCTATGCAGTTCGGCTAAAGAAACTCCAGCTCTACTCAGTTGCGTACCGCCTACTCAGAGGCTATCTGTGTCTGACGTATAAAGCCATGTCCAACCCAGAATTAATGGACATGCTTCACCTCAGGAAATCTAAATCTCTTAGAGCTACACACTCCAGGGACCTGAACCTCAGCACAGAAATAAATAGGACATGCTGGAGGGACAGATTCATATCCCAGAGACTCCCCTCACTCTGGAACAAAATCCCAATCCATGTCAGGCAGAGCTCCTCACTGACCCTCTTCAAGAGAAATCTTGACGAATGGATGGGAGATCGTAAGTTTACCCCTGGGATCTCTTCTGTGTTGCTGCTTGACAGAGGTACAGTAAACAAACCTTAAAAGGGCTACCTTCTGTGACCTACTATACAGAAGCACAGTCAACTAATCTAAAAGGGTGGCAAAAGCCAAACATACTCTGGCTAGGCTTATAAATGCCCTAGGGCAGATAGCCTAGTATCAGCCTATGAACCTAAAAAAAGACTTTTATTTCTCAAAAAAAAAATCAAAGAGATAAATTTACATTTTCAGGAAAGCAAACTTTAAAAAATCCAGAAGGGCATTAATGATTATACAAGTGATGATTAACTTAGGAAGTTTCTTCAAACAACATGGAAACCCCTTTTGATTTTCAAGAAAGTCAGAAGTGGAATATAGGTAGCTCAAAAGGTTACTGTGTCGCAGAAGAAAGACTGCCCTCAAACACATCTGACTGTGAGATTTTTAGGCAGTTAGGAATTAAAGTAAAAAAAAGCTCCAGCCAGTACACTACTGGTATCTTTCAGAGTCTGAGTTCACAAAACATCAAGAGAACTTGGATGTAGGTGAAGCTACAGCATTCTAGAAGCAGTGGAAAGGAATGCACTCATGAAACAGAATAATTGGGCTCAGTAAATTCATATCCTATTAGTGGTTGTTGTTGTTGTTGTTTGTCTTTCGGCTTTTCCCAGTTAGGGGTCACCACAGCAGAACTCCGGTCCACTAATGATTGGCAGTAGATTTTCACAAATGCCGAGGTGTCAGCCCGACGTTCAACCTTCAACGAAGGCACGCCCATTTATGCATGTCTTACGGACGCCCACCCAACCGCGGCGAGGACATGCAGACTCCACACAGAAGGCACTCCCCGCACTCCAGCTGAGAATCGAATGGGAGAACCTCTTGCTTTGAGACAACAACGCTACTGCTGCACCACCGTGGATGTCATATCCTATTAGTGGTATTTTTGCCAAATTAAACATGCATTGTTTTAGGATTTTTAATCTTTCCTTCAGGATATTTTTTGTAGATGTTGTTTTGTGACAAAAATAATTGATCTTCATGCCCTCTAGGTCAAGTGATGTTGCTTAAACCACTTGAGTTTTAAACTCATACAAGACAACTACATTTTCACTTCTTATCTTTTACTGAACAAAATATTTTCAATGTTCAGACTCTGATTTTTTTAAGAAAATTAATGGCATAATCCTGCACTGCATTCATCTTTGGTGGCTTTTGAAAAAAACATGTGAGGTTGTTATGAGAGCTTGGTTGGGTATGCTTCCAGTAAATCATTTTCCCAACCTGAACTACATGTAGTTAGCTTTTAATTTATTTATTTACTTAACAAGTGACAATATTTATGATGAAAGCATAGAAACAGGAATGCTTTCTAATAATGGAGAATGCAGATTCTGAGGCATCTGTTCATTATAAAAATGCTGATCTGTTGCTTATGAAATGGTCTGCAAAATAATATTTGAAAAGGCATTTCAAGCTATTGATTTTGCCACTGATGAAGTTTTGAAAACAGGTTTTGTAACTGATTTGGCTAGTTATTTGAGAATATCCCTAGTTTCTATAATTAGTGTTCCAGTGTTCCAAAAAGTTTTAAACAAGTCTCAAAGCTACTTCTAAAGCTGACAGTACTGGCTGTAAGATCCATAACTGAACCCTTAGTGATATTTATTGAAAATACTGTCAAATTTATTGTGATTAAATCTGTTTTATATATATATATATATATATATATATATATATATATATATATATATATATATATAAGGAACCATACGGTCTTTACTTTCTGTGTAACAAATGTTGAGGTTAAAGAAACCAGTTGTTCGTAGTCAAAGACACAGAAGCTTAATATTCTGCTATTTACCACAGAGAGGTCAATGGTTTACTCCTCTGCTTTAAAAATGGAGAGGTGTGTGTGAATAAGTTTAAAAATTTAACTAATTTTACTGTTCTGAGTTTACAAAATAAGTTTTCACATTCAAGAAAGAAGCAGGATAAATCAATGGGTTCAGGGCCAGTGTTAGCATTTTGGGAGCCCCCAGCAAATGTCAAGTTGGGGGCCCCCCTAGGCACTTTCATTGTAAGTATCATTCTGTCAGTGCCACCCCTCCTAAGAAACCTTTTAGTTTGTGTTGCAAACATTTAGGAGTAGTACGTTCAGACAGACCTGTAGCTAGTAGCTCTTACGTTACAGCAGGCCTATATACCACACTGTGTTGATCTGTCTAACAAAGGGGCACTTACATTTTCTGGCATTTAGTTGCAACAATGATGCATTGCAATAACTCTATGTACAGGTCTGGAATTAAGTGAACTGATGACTAGGCCTACCATTTCAACACCCTCCAAACACCCCCCAGTCCTCTCCTCTGATCCCCCCCCCCTTTTGGGCTCCCAATACCATCCACATTACTTTTTTCTCTTCCTTTTCTCACATTTTGCCTTACTCTTAGCTTTTTCAAGAAGCCATACTTTTCTATATGCTCAGAAGTGCATTTTAAAGTTTTTTTTTTCTTTTTACACAACCTTTTCATCCAACAATGGCTTGAACAGAAATTATGATTAAGGAAAGAAATTCACTGTTGCTGTTCAACAGTACAGTAATAATCATTTAGGAAATAACTCAAATAAGCAAGGGCCCAAGAAGCTATAGGGTTACAGATGGTCTGGGGGGCATTTTAGAGCATATTTTCAGCATTTTACTCCAATGGTGGCCAAAGAAAATCACGAAAAAGAAAAGAATTTCACTCTTATTTTTTTCTTTAAATTGCCTTAGCCATATATTTCAAGTGACTACTGATATACATATACATAGCATTCTTCCTCACCTGTAACCCCCAAAGTCAGCCCAATATATATGTGCCTGATGTGTGATTGTGAGAATGATTTCAGTAATATATTCTAATTTGTTGGTCCTAGACAGTACACCACCCCTACAAAAGCTATAGTAACCTTCTTTTTACACTTCTGAAGTCTGTAAGAAAAGTAAATAAAGAATGACCACAATGTACTCAGCTCAAACACAAGCTGTAATGACTTCATGTGCATACCTTTAAGGTTTGACTGTGATGAAAATTAAAGTTGTAATAACCACACAATCCAAAACCTACAGCAGCTTTCTGTACACACACATTTGAGCAGGGCTGGTTTTAGAATGGGTGTGGTTGAAACCAAAGGCTATTATCAGCATTTTCCTCAGCACTCTTCAGGTTAAACAGATCAATCAGAAAATTGATAAATTTTTTCTCCTGATTATTCTTCAGCCAGCAACAACTTTTGTGGGGGGTCCCTACAGAGTCAAAGATAATTAAGGGAGCCCCCAGTATCCATTTATACAGTCTGGTGAGTGGAGGCTACCAGACTCTAAGAAGTTCTAAGTGTCTGAATGTTCTGTGATATATTTTGTCTTACTTTTGAAATATAATTACTTGTTAGGTACATTTTTTATTGATACCCAGAAGAATAATGTCTGTATCCTGGCATTATTGGATGTGTGCACATATAAAAAAACAGTGATATTTTTTACATACACACATAGACACACACAAGCATAAGCCATAGTGGTACTAGTTTTGTACTTATTTCAGCAAATAGAAATACATTGTGCCACACTGGTAGTGCCACTCCAGATCAGTAACTGCTGTGTAGCAGTCATCAAACAGTAGCAGGGGTAAGTCACTTATTTCCCTCATTGAGGAGTAGTGCATACCTGTCACTGTCCCTATTTCACAGACCTTCCCTGATTTTGTTCATAATTTTGCTTTCTCCTTCGTAAAAAATTGATTTGCTGGTAAATACTTTAGGATTACAGTTAATCAGTCCAGACATCTGAGTTTTATAATTACTGTCCAAAAATACGTGTTGATGCAAAAGGTGTGTTACTCTGTTAACTTTTTAAGCAAATAAGTGTAATATTTAAAATGTAGTCCTAATTCTGAGCATTTATTCTATTATTTTTGGGATTGCGCTGAATTATTAATCAAAGAAATTGAGAGTTATAGTATCTGGTGTTCTGCTTGTATTTATAAAACTCCCTGAAAGAGAAAATCATCCTTGATGATTGGAAGTATCAGCTCTTCTTAAAATCCAACATTTGCACTGACATAAGTCACTCTGGGCTGCTGATCTCTCTAGTGCTTGCCTTGCTCATGTTCATTATCAGCTTCATCCTAACAAGGTCATATCCCATCCTCGTTCAGGTTAAAGAGCATAATTAGTAAATTAATACATTTTTTTCTTTCTCATTTTTCCCCAACCAGCAGCAGCTTTTGTGGGGCCCCCACACAGTCAAGGATGATTAAGGGGGGCCCCTGCATGCACGGGTATAGCAGTGACCTAAAGCTGGCTATGTAGTTAGTTTTAGTAGAGAAAATGTTCAACAGCAGAAGTTAACTAAGCCAGGGGCGCTGTCAGTGGTAAAATATTTAATGGAATTCTGATACCTGTTATTTGACAAAACACTGTTAATACAACCAGAAATATCACTGAATTTTAAAGGGGGATATAAATAAGAGTTATTATCCATGTGGTTTATTAAGTATACAAGAATGCTGTACTATCTTTTGTTGGTTTGACAGACATGTTACAAAATATCAGGACAAGATAACTTGCTGTGGTTGGGGGCCCCCCAGCTACTGCAGGGTTCGCTGGTGCCTAAAGCTGGCTATGAATGGGTTCCACAATGGGACCCAGCTTTATGAATCTTGTGATGACTTATTGGAAAGAGAACAATGTTTACAATGCAGACTGTTTTAGAGATGATTTTATAAATGCCATGAACTAAACAAAATTAGCAAATACTGATGATGAAATGGCAAAGATAATGAAGACTACCACTGCACCTCTATCACATTTCACAATATGTTTTGTAATGGAGTTACAGACAAAAATAACCAGCAGTTAAGTACAGCTTACAACTCTGGTTATTCATCAATTCCTCCACAATAAAATATATTTTCTCATGTATATATTTTATTGTAAATTTCTTTTAAGGATGTAACAATGTATTGTTTATTCACAGGTGATATATTTTGAGTATGGAACAAAAACTACATTTTAATGAAGAATTTAATTGACTTTTGAAATGTCACTAATTTTTTGAAGTTCAGTCTGCATATGAATGAAAAAAGTTTTAGATGTATTAAATTGCAATTTGATTGTTCCCTTTTGGAATGAATTTTAAATTTTTTCTCAGGCACTATGGACAGATAAATGTTTTATATCTGACTCACTTATTTTGTTTAATGCTCCAGTACCAGATATTGTCTCCAGATCACAATTGCCTCTCCTTTGGTCAATTCTATCAATAGCAGAAAAATAATTACAAAAAATTGGAAATGTAAAACTGCTTTATCTTTTATTGACTTTCTCATTTTAGCTAAACATGTTTGCAAGAAAGAAATCTCAACTTTAAACATGATAACATCAAATATGACACATCAGAAAAAACACTGGCAAAAACTGAATGATTTATTGGAAAAATATTAATGATTTGTTTTATCTTACTGCTGTGGACTCTTGTTTATAATTACCTTTTGTGTTTTTGTTATATTTGAATCGTATTTTGTTTTTCAAGTTTATAAAACTAATAAAAATTATTTGGAAAAAAAGAATGGTCAGGCTGTATAAATAAGAAATGGAATAAAATGTGGATGTAGAGGTAGTCTGTGTTACAAAGATGTTTTATAAATGTATTAACATAGCCGGCCTTAGGCATAGGCCAACTAGGTGGCCGCCTAGGGCACTGTTCTAGCAGGGGCACTTTTCCAGTATTTGTCTAGTGTAGGTAGACCAGGATGGGGGCACCATGGAGCCTTTTTACCTAGGGCACCAGTTGACCTAAGGCCGCTCCTGTGTATTAAATGGGCTAAAGGAGGTATGTCAAAAACATGTAATGTTAAAACTTAAAAGGGTATAGTTTTACTACACAGCACCACAAACATATTATATAATTCTTTGAGCAGTTTTAGAAACCATTGGCAAAAAAGTCTAAAAAAGTCTAGAGAGTAAGAAAAATAATTTGGATGTGCAGTGGTAAAATAGGAATGCAAAAAATATGTAAGGCAGATTGCTTCCTATAACCTTGTAGTTGTATGACTTGTTAGTGGATGAAGGAGATGTTAGAGATAAGATTATGTCATTAAAAACTGAAAATACTTGTGAGAAGAACAGCCTAATAAAGAAGTGAAAGAATGGAAGGAATAGATTGTGTGCTCTTTATACATTTAAGAAAAGTCTGGAGGAAGTAAAAGTATATCATGATTAGAAAACAGCCTAATGTTATGATTAGAAAACAGCCTAAGGTAGCTCTGTTGTATGACAAATAAGCTCAAAGAAGGTGGAAAACTACAAAAGACTAGTAAGTCTGGTAATCTGTACTGAAAAATCATGGAAAAGCTATTATAAGATAGCGTGACTAAGGAAAAGCATTGAAAGAGAATATCATTGTGTGTACAGCAAAATAAAATTGTACATGACAAACTTACATTGTTTTATGTTTAATCTATGAAAAAAATACACAAGATAAAATATGTTTAGGTGCCCACTGCTGTCTTAATTAAAACTGTTCAGATTGAGGGTGAAAACTTTCATCCACGACAGAGGCTTCATCAGTCCTTTTATCCAAAGAAAGCATTTTTAATGGTTTGTATTCATACAATTTTCCCATTTGCACTACAAAAGACGAAATTCAAAGCATTTCAAATAATCCAATAGATGCAAGAGACTGGATACTTAACTTTACAAATGAAAGATAATTTTGTAAGAATTACCCATATAAATGTAAGCACTTGATAGAAACTCTCCAAATAATTATATCACTACCTAACCAATAAAACAGAGTGGAGGATGCTGAACTTTAAGTCAGGAGATAGCTAATGGGAGCTTTTGTTGATGGGTAGTTTAGCCACTCACAAACTTGAATGTGTGTTATGAACATGCTGGGACTAAAGTCATGCAGCATGTGATTACAGAATTTATAAGTATCTGCAACAAAAAGGAACCATTGGTTGAATATATGACCCAGTGCTGAAAAAAGTATATTTAAGATAGGCATATAGAAGTAAGTGTTGAATATGAATATTTTAGAATAATTAGGAAAGCTGTTTTGGCAACAACTAATTGTGAGCAAAGTAAAAAAGAAGCAAGGCAAAAAACATGCAGATGTTCAGGAAGGCAATGCAACCATAACTCACAGTTATAGTAGCTAACACAAAGGATGATGATTAGCACACATGACATATATTTGTACACTATCCAAGTTTTTAATAAGTTGGGGCAATGATACAGGAACAAACAATTTAAAACAAAAGACAAAATATTAATAAAGTTGATATGAAAATGTGTGATAAACAGAAAATAACATATAAAGAATGATAATTCTGTAACTAAGAATTCAAATGTTGAAGAGGTATATCTTAAGGTTCCATATTTGAGTTTGTGTGTATTTGCAATGCTTAAATATCTTTGTTAAATATGACTGATATGACATTTAAAGTCTTTGATCCTATGAATTATTCTTCAGGAATTTGGTCTTTAATATTGAAGACAAAATTATTGAGATCCCATCTTGTCAGGTTTACTCCTCACAGATCTCAAAAGAAATGGTTATTTCCAGGATTTTTTACATGCCTTGCCTCTACTTTGTGGCAAAGCATGCTTTCTCATTCCTCTAACTAATCTAAATCTCCAGTCTGGCACCATCACAGGGGAAGGGGCAAATTTAGTAAAATCTGAGTTTGATAATTTTGCTCTTGATATTTAAGACCATATCCATTCGTCAGTATGAATGAAGATAATTATACTTTATTTCTCTCATAGTCATCCTACAATAGGCCACCAGAATACAAAATTACCTGCTTTGATATCAGTTACTATTTTCTGTCATAATATACTGATGTGACCTCCACACTGTAATCACAGTGTATCAACATATAAAATATGTAGCTGTTAATCATTACTTATATCTCACTTTGCATAGTAGTTTCTTTATGAAACAATTTTTGTGATTTTCATATATAAATCATTTTTACAGGTCTCCTAGAGAGAATCTAATTAATAAAATGTGAGTAAACCAATAAAATAAATGAACAGGCACTCAGCTGTGTTAGTTTGAAGTAAGATAACCTAGATACTTGAATAGCTTTACATTTGTAGATATATTTCTAAAGTTTAAATACCAAGTAGTGTCCATTTGTTATGCACTTTGACAACATGGATAATGCAAGGTGTATATACATGCTGTATATGCATGTTTGAACCCAGATGAACTGAGGTAGGCTACCAGTCACAACTCTGAACTGAGATACCAGATGACCAGATGAATAGAGGCTTTTGAGCTTCCCAAAAACAATAAGTTGCCAGCTTTTTTTTTTTTGCTTGATTATACTATTTACTGCTCTTTTTATTGTGTTCTGCCTATTTAATACTGTATTTTAATACTGTAAACTACTGTGCCTGTTAAATCATATTTTGTTGCTGTTTTCACTGTTGCAAAGCATTTTTTCCTGTTATTTTCACTGACTACTGTAGTAAGGAAAGCTTTCTACATAGCACACTTGATTAGCAAAGGAGGGTATAACCCATCTATACTTGCCACTAATCAGGCCCATAATTGAGTATAACTCCCCTTTCGGCATGCACCGTACAAAGCATCTGCAACAATGGGAGAGACCTCAGAGGTTGCTAACTAAAAAGATCAAGGGACTCCAGCACGTGCCTTACACAGACTGACTAAAATCCCTGTCACTATACTCAGTAACGTATAGACTTCTTAGGGGAGACTTATGCTTGGTTTACAGAGCAGTCTCTGACCCAAACCTAATGAATTTGCTGCACATCCGTAAATCAAGTGGGACTAGAGCTACCCACTCCTGGGACCTAAATATGGCCTGCAACTTGAATACGATATGCTGGAAGGATAGATGTGTCTCCCAGGGACTGCTGTGTCTTTGTAATAGGTCTGCCAATTCATGTGAAGCAGAGCACCTCTATGACACTTTTCAAAAGAAACCTGGACAAGTGGATGGGGTACCGTAAAGTCTTACCAGGGATAGTACCGACAACTCCCCTGAACTTGTGCAGTCATTAATAAATACAATATTGGGTACTGACTAGAATACTATGGTATTACACTGGGATGAAACGGCTAGGCTTGAACTGGTCTCTGAGTCAAAATCCTAGCAACCTCCTATGATCTTATGGTATGATAATACTTTGTCCTGCAAGTTTGATAGGAGAAGCAACTTTCACAAACTATATAAAAGTCATTCATTTAGCTATACAAATGCCATTTGTGTATGTGTATGTATATATATATATATATATATATATATATATATATATATGTATATATATATATATATATATATATATATATATATATATATATATATATATATATATATGTATATATAAAATGTAAATATTTTTTTTGTGTTACCTATGGTATCTGTTCTTTTAAAATCTTGAATAAATTGCATGTTTCACATAGATGAAAATAAATTAGACAAACTAGTAAAAAAAAAAGGCAATGGACAGATGACACTCCAACAAAATCCATTTCAGTAGTATAGTCATGGTCTGAAGAAGTACAACCATTGACATGTACGAAAGCGGTAACCTTATTAAATTACTATACTACTGAATTGGATTATGTTTCACATAGAATCCTGTTTATATAAAGGCAGAATACACTTAGTTAACTCATTTAAAGTGCTGATGCAGACTGAAGCACATGGGCTTCAGTGAAGTTTTACGCAGTCCATAAAAGTACTCGCACAACAGGCAGGTGCAAAGGCCAAAAGTAATAACTCAAAGTCAAAAAAGCAGCCAGCACCAGAGTGAATAAATCCAAATATTTATTTTGACCAAACAACCAACAGATCGGTTTCGGCAACAAGCCATCCTCAGTGATAGTGTGACATTCCATCACTTGACTTAATATAGCCATATGATAATTGGCTGATTAGTTAATAACAAAGGATAATCAAATGTTTAAAGGCATATCCTATAAATGACAATTATACATAAATACTGAATGCAGAAAAACAAAATATTTTTTATCTTGTTCTGATCTTTAAACTTAAAAACTGTAAGTGTTATCGAGTACATATTATATGGAGACCATATTATAAATGATCATTGAGGCCAAGGTTAAACAATCCCCCCAATCTAATGATCCAGGCTTTTTCTTTCCTGTTGAGTATATCATACCATCCAAATTTATTGGTTCTATCACCCCAGATAGCGTCAATGATTTGAAATTGAAACTTAGCACTAGTGTGGTGCAACACGTTTATATAAAGCACTAGAAAGACATTTGTTCCTGATGTCACTAAAATGTTTTGGCATCCTAATTCTCAATGGTCTAGAAGTCTGGCCAATATAAAAGGCCGAACAGGAACAAGTAACAAGATATATTACCCAGTTTGACCCACAATTGCCAAAACATCTAATCTCAAAAACGTTAGCAGTATTTTTGCTGGAGAATTCTTTAGACTTCATCATATGTATACAGAAGGAACAATGGCCACAAGGAAAAGAACCCTTTAGTTGGTCCCTGGAAAGTGTGATTTGTGTACCACACATCTTCACATGTCGGCCCTTCTTGTGTAGATTCATATATGACCCCAATGTACGGCCTCTCCTATAGGAAAATTGACACTCAGATGCAAGAATATTAGCCAAATGTGAATTAGCTAATAAAATGTTCCAATTATTGTTAATAACATTTCTTATAACATTGATATTCCTGCCAAAGGTGGTCACAAATCTAATTGGGGTAACCCCTGTGTTAGTTTTTTCTTTGTAGCTGAGAAAATTATATCTATTAAATTGTTCCCCCCAGTTTTATGCCGAATTGATGTGGCCTGATTGATATCCCCTAGCCTTAAATCTATTCCTTAAGTCTTGCTGATAATATTCATAGCTCTCCTGGTTGGAGCAGATCCTCTTAATTCTTAAAAATTGAGACTTGGGAATATTTCTTATAATATGTTTTGGATGTAGACTATTAGCTTCCAACAAAGTATTGTATTGTGGGTATTTTCTAAAAACTTTTGTGGCAAGTGTGTTGTCACTGTTTCTGCTGATGAGGACATCCAAATATTGGATTTCACTATATTGCATATTAAGAGTAAATTCAATACCCCATTTATTATCGTTTAGGTATGGAATAAATTCTAATAAATAGTCCTGGTCTGCCTTCCAGATTAGCCAGCAATCGTCCAGGTACCTGTACCAGATGTCCAATTCCTCTATATAAATATTATGGGCCCTATCATAGATAAGCTGTTCCTCTATGAACCCCATAAACAAATAGGCATATATTGGTGCAAATGATGCCCCCATAGCTGTTCCTCGGACCTGCCAGTAACAATCTTGATGAAAATAAAAAACATTCTTTGTCAGTACATGTTCAACCATGCATAATATCAAAGTATTAAAGCCTGGTGGATAAAGATCATCCCTCGTCAACCAATATTCGATCGCCTGTAACCTGGCCCAATGTGGGATGTTGGTTTATAAAGATGTTACATCAAGAATGCACATCCACCAACCAGCCTCAAGCTGTGAATCTGACACAATTTGTAGAAATTCAGTCGTGTCTTTCAACCTAGATCTTACTAAGCCTAATAGGGGTTGTAAATATTGGGTCAGAAATTCCGATAATGGCTCTGTAAGTGAACCCCTACCTGATACAATAGGTCTCCGAGGTGGTTTTGTTAAACTCTTATGAATTTTAGGAAGTAGATATAAAATCTGTTTATGGGGATCTTCCACCGTAAGTTGTTTTTGAGTGGTTTTGTTTATGATTCCTTCTTCAACAGCTAGTTCCAAAAACTCATCTATCTCCTGTTTAAACCTATTGGTGGGGTCTAAGGGCATAAACATATAATGTTTACCATTCTGTAATTGTGTATGTGCCTCTAATATATACTGTTCCATATCCATCACAACCACAGCACCTCCCTTATCCGCTGTGGTAATGACAATGTTAGAATTATTCCTTAGATTTTTTAAGGCTTGAATTTCTGACTCTGATAGGTTGTTTCTTAATATGAATGATTCCACTTGTTTAAGATGCAAGTCCCTGATGACTTTTTCTTGAAAAATGGTTACATGTTTGCCAATTGGTGGCTGAAAGGCAGATTTTTGAAAACGAGAATCAGTTGGTTTTTGAGTATTACCTTGGTCCCCAAAAAATATTTTCAGGTTAAGAATGCGACAAAATGACAGCACATCTTGTACAAAATCATATTCATTAACAAAAAAAAACAGGTACAAAGGATAGACCTTTGTCAATTACCTTTATTTCTATATCCATTAATGACACAGAGGAGATATTATGTACATTCTGAAAAACATTTATTTCGGTATCAGTACCTCCAATAGTGTTTCCAGATTTTTGGCTGTGCCTATGTCTATGTTTTCTACCCCGCCCCCCCCCCCATGTTACTTGCCCCTAAAGGGTGATCCATACTTCTCATTTTTTTCTACACTGGGGACTCTTGAATGAGTACATGTTCCAATTCTGTGGTTGAGAATTCTTCGCCTGATGTACTACTAAAATCTGTTTTAGATTTTTTTCAAAATAGACCTTGTTTTTTTTCTCCTAAATTTTGTCTGTCCAGAATCCCCCTCCCTGAACCTGACATATATTTCTGGCTCCAAATGGTTTCCCCTCAGCATAATCAGCTACATCTCTTTGAAATTTATGTATTTTATTGTTTTTTAAAGCTTGTTCCAAAGTAAGTAATTTATTTGAGAGCTTGGATAAACATGTGTTACACGCTGTTTGTCCCCCAAAAGGTTTGATATTTTCACATAACATTTTAATTTCCGCAGCATTGGTGTCTATAGTTCTTTCATAAAAAGATGTTAAAATCTCAACAAACGCCATAGTCACCGTATGTTGAGCTTTCCCCCATTCCTCATTCAACTGTTCATCAGGATTGTTTACAAAAGGTTGGGTTTTCATTTTAAGCCCCCTAGGTGTTATATTTTTGTCTTTGTAGGCCTTAAATTGCCTTAAGTGCCAAACATTACTCCTGAGTTGGGTCATGCTTTTAGTCAATTAAAAAAAAAACAATCCCTACAGACATCTCCTGGATCATTCTCTTTATCTTCATGTATGGTACCCCCTTCCTCAATGATACCAAAAATGTTTGTATCATCCTTATCCAAGGATAATCCCTGTAGGATGGCTATTAAATTCATTTGGGAGGGTGGCCTAATGGTTAAGGTGTTTGCCTTCAAACACAAGGTGCAGGGTTTGAGTCTCACAAGGGATAATTGGCTAGGCTTAAAATGGCTCGCAAGGGCAGTTAGCTTAGTACTAACCTATGAAACCTAGTTGTACTGTCCTATCTCTTAATGTCAGTTATAAAAAACAAAATGTCTGTTTGTATGGCAAGACCATAAATAATTCAAGATCCGTAATGCAATATACGTTTATATTAGTGGCCTAAATGATTATCTAACTGACAGGAGTAATGTATTAAAAAATGTATGAATCCAACATTGTTGATCAAATGTTATCCCCGATACAAAAATGTTTTTTAAATAACTCACTATACAAAACGATACACTAGAAGCATCAGTTGTAATGCATGAGAACAATCCAGATAACACACAGCATTCCTAGTCTTTGATAAATGGAAAAATACATTTGTAATATGCAAAGGGATCTTAAAATCCCCCTAATGTATATACACCTGCGCCCAAAGTTGTAAATATTAAGATTCAAAGTACTGAACCTTGTAAAAACAAGTATCACTTAAGCAGCTTTTGTCAAACCATAATTATCACCTGCAATAAACACTAAAACGTCACTTCACTGGATCAATCAACTTTCAAAAATTATATTTTTTTATTAAGCTTATCACTTGAGCAGTTTTCATTCAAACGTGATAACCACCAGCAATAAATGCCAAACTGTCGCTTCGGTGGATTATCCAAATGTCTAAAAACATATCTACTGACAATAAACGCCATCACGTTGTCAGTTTTGTTTGACAAAAAATAACTACTGCTTATGATTTGTTCAACATCTGAGAATCTAATAAATTCCAATAGACAACCCAAGCACACGCACATAAGTATTGCAAAAATAAGGCCCCAAAATGCTGTGTGTGCAGATCCTACATATAAAACACCCAACTGATGGTCCTATGGTCCATACTGAAAAATCCTGTTAACTCGTTGTTAATCTCCATTAACAAATACCCTAATACTTGTATCTAGGATCATTACTCCATCAGTTTCATAAATGTTAATCATGGTAAGCCATATATTTGGCTAAACATATATATATATATATATATATATATATATATATATATATATATATATGGGTCTACTTCTAAAGACCGAACCGACGATTCCCCGACACGCGGAAAACGAAGACCAAACGACCGACAGGTAAGTTTACCGACAGGGTGATTTGCCGACAGCAGAAAGACCAACAAGGGTAATGTGCGATCGCGTCTCGGTAAGTGTGCGACAGTGACGGCGTTAGGAGCGGTGAGGTAAGTGTGCGATATTGTGGGATTTCGGGTTAGGCTGTGGGAAAGGTGAGTGTGTGTAAGTGTCGGAGTTAGGGTTCATGTAAGGTAAGTGTGTGATAGTGAGGGACTGTAGTTTAGGGACGGGTTACGTGAGTTAGGGTTAGGGTGCAGGTAGGTGAAGTGTGCGATAGTGTCGGACCTTGGGCTAGGGGTGGGTTAAGTGAGTTAGGGTTAGGGTGCAGGTAGGTGAAGTGTGCGATAGTGTCGGACCTTGGGCTAGGGGTGGGTTAAGTGAGTTAGGGTTAGGGTGCAGGTAGGTGAAGTGTGCCAAAATGTCGGACCTTGGGGTTAGGGGTGGGTTAAGTGAGTTAGGGTTAGGGTGCAGTTAGGGTGAGTGTGCGATAGTGTCGGACCTTAGGGTTAGGGTTTGGGTTAGGGCTAGTGGGTATGTTATGTAGTGTGGTGTGTTGTTTACATTCGGTGTGTCGGTGTTATGGTGTTCGGTGTTTTGCGTTGTCTGTTTTGTGCGTTGTCGGTTATCTGGCGTCGGTGATTTTTGTGTCGGCGAAGTAGCGTTTCGGGCTTTTAAAGTAGACCCATATATATATATATATATATATATATATATATATATATATATATATATATAAGAATAGTCACAAAGAGATAACATTACATGCATGTATCAAATTTGGTGTTAACCAAACAACATAAGTCACATATCATTTGTGTACACAAGAATGAACCAAACTGTCCCAATACACATCAGTTGTTCTCATCGAACATAAAGGGAAGCATAGAAATATAACATATAACAAAACCAATTTTTTAAAGAAACCCAAAACCTGTACATAGTCCAAAAAACATATATATCTACTTCCTAAAATTCATAAGAGTTTAACAAAACCACCTCGGAGACCTATTGTATCAGGTAGGGGTTCACTTACAGAGCCATTATCAGAATTTCTGACCCAATATTTACAACCCCTATTAGGCTTAGTAAGATCTAGGTTGAAAGACATGACTGAATTTCTTTTTTTTTTTTTCAAAAAAAAATTTTATTGGCAATTTTCTTTTAATACAATAAAAACCAAACAAGTTATAACAAGATAAATAAAATACACAGTATACTAATAAAAATCACAAAATTTTAACAACCATCCCAACAAGCTGTCGATAAAAAAAAACATAATATAGCAATAATTAAATAGTACTAAATATTAGAAATAAATTACAAAACACTGGATTAACTCAAGTAGAAATAAGGAGAAGTGTATTAACTTTGAAGCAAATTTTTAGATAAAGGGCGCTCTTCTTTGGACTCTTACTAATGAATTTGTGTGCAGCCATGTAAGTAAGTACCATTGATTTAAAGTTATTCCAACTAAGCTTAGTACGGTCCATCCAATTTTTTGAGATGTATAGTTTCATGAGTGAACATAAAAAAACCAAAACATGGGTATCAAATAAAGAAAGAGTACACATAGGTATGTGAAGGATGGCTAGTTCCCAACAAAGGGTCGATTTGTGGTACCCCATTTTTTGAAGACGGACCTTTAACGAAGTCCAAAGTTTGTGAGTATGATAACAAGACCAAAAAATATGAAATAAATCAGCATAGGGTGCTGAGCAGCAGGGGCAGGAAGGAGATTTATTGGAGTCAATTTTTGCTAATCTAGCTGGAGTAAAACAGGTATTATTATTAATCATTAATTGTGTGTAAAAAAGATTCTTAAAGGGGGAGAAATTGATAGTATTCTTTATGGACAAGAGTTTTTGATTATGTGAAAGAAGAGGGTGATAATTATTCCAATAATTTGAAAAAAGACATGGACTACTATTTATCATAGATGATATGAGTTTATATGAATTAGAAATCATTTTCTTGGGTAGAGTAAGATTATGCAAAACAGATTCTAATAAGGATATATTTTGTCCATTATCAAAAAGATGTATAAATTTATACTTAATAATATCCCTCAATTGTCTGATTATCGATAAATATTTTTTATTTATTTTCAATATTACACACAAATTAGATAATGATTCATTATTGTGTTTGAGTATATCCCAAACCACTAAGTTTTTGATTAACGGGAAATTAGAAAGATTAACAGGAAGATTATTAATCGTAATATTAGGATTTAGGTGTAAGGGTTGAAGCAAAGGGAAGGTTTTATCAAGATTTATAAGTTTCAATAAATTTTGAAAAATAATAACCTTATGTTTTAAATTATTTGAGAGCTTGAGATTTTTTAAGGAATCTTGTGAGAGAAAGGGGAGGGCCTCTGGATTTAAATTCAGACTCATAACATGTTGAAACCATATTTTAGACCAGAAAGGATAAGAGTTATAATCTACTAATTTAAATTTGGAAATACATAATAACCTACTTGCCGAAATGATTAAGTAGTATAACTGAAAATTTGGAAGTCCCAATCCTCCACCCGATTTGGGAATAGTTAGTTTATTATATGCAATTCTCACAGATTTGGGATACCAGATAAATTTAGCTAAATCCCTACATATCTTAGTCAAAAAAGACTTTGGTATTACCTGATCTACAGAGTTGAATTGAAAGAGGATTTTAGGCAGAATATTCATTTTAATTATAGCAGCTTTAGACAAGAGAGATAATTTCAACTTCTGCCACCTAAGAATATCAAGAGTTATTTTGGACCAGGATTTAAGGAGATTATTTTGAAATGTAGATGAATAATTATGATCAAAGGAAATCCCTAAATATTTAATATCTAAAGTAATTTTAAAAGGAGATATAGGAAAATAATTTGGGTTGTATCCCTGAAGATTTATAGGAAAGATGTGAGATTTCTGAAAATTAACTTGATAATCTGAAGCTTTTGAAAAGGCCTCAATGGAAGATTCAATCTTATGAAGATCAGTGTTAGGAAGTTGAAAATAAATGATTAAATCATCAGCAAAAGCTGACAGAGATACTTTAGTATTCATTACTCTAGGAATCGCATGAAATGTATTTGATTTTATATAAAGAAATAGGGGTTCAATGAATATATTAAAAAGGAAAGGAGATAGCGGACACCCCTGTCTAGTGCCATTAGTTATTCGTATTGGTTTTGACAGAATTTTGTTTATCCATAGACAAGTCGAGGAATTATTATATAAAACTTTAATCATGTCTATGAAAGAAAAGGGAATATTGAAATATGATAAGGAAAGAAAAAGAAACATCCAGTTAACCCTGTCAAAAGCCTTTGCCGCATCTATTATCAAGGCATAAATTGGATTTTTGTCTTTTTTCAGAATATGCATTAATGAATCTAAAGTTAAGGTATTATCCCAAGTATGTTTACCTGACATAAAGCCTGATTGTTCCATGGGTATTATAGAAGGAAGAATTTTTCTAAGTCTATTAGCTAAAAGAGAGGCTAAAATCTTTATGTCAATATTAATCAAAGAAATGGGACGATAATTGTGCGGATCTGATTTGTCCTTTTGATTTTTTAAAATTAAAATCATTTTCGAAGTATTCCAATAAAGATCTGAAATACCATGCTTTATTACATAATTATATACTTTTAACAATATAGAAGAAATCAATAAGTTATAAGTTTTAAAGAATTCAGCTGTGAATCCGTCAGGACCAGGTGATTTCCCTACCTTAAGATTCGAGATAGCTTCTTGAATTTCTTGTAGGCTTATGGGAGCTGAAAGCAATTCACATTGACTTTTACTTATGGAGGGGAATTTAATAGAATTGAGAAAATCAATCATATTTTTATGCATAGTACTACTTGTATTACCTTTAGAATATATGTCAGAAAAAAGGTTAGAAAAAAGTTGTATTATTTCTTGGTCAGAGTTATAAATCTTGTTATCAAAGTGTAAGCGAGATATCTTAGGAGGTTCTTGATTGTTTCTAATTAATTTTGCAAGGAATTTAGATTGAGTTTGTGCCCATTCAGAGTAAGTTGCAATCATCCTTTGTTCAAAAATGGTTAGATTCTGTTTATGTAATTGAAGTAATTGGGTTTGCAAATCATTTATTAAATTATCTCTATTGGGGTCTACATTAATTTTTTGTTGATTTTCTAATTCAAGAAGTTTATTTGTAAGTTCAATTTCTTTGGCTTTATATTTCCTTTTAAGAAAAGAGGCTTTATTAATTAAAATACCTCTCATATAAGCTTTACAAGCCGCCCATTGTATATCTAAAGGTATATCAGAAATATCCAGATTAAAAGTAAGATTAGATAGTGTTTCAGTGATTTCTTGAGTAATGTCTTTATTACGAAGTAAATTATTATTAAGTGTCCAATTATTATAATTAGAAGGGGAATTTTTTTTTTGAATAGGGTTAATATTTATTGAAATCTTAGAATGATCAGATACAGATCTCGGATCCAAGAAAAGAACAATATCAAAGTGTGTGAAAAATTCCGAGATTAAAAAGAAGTCCAATCTTGACCAAGATATGAAACATTTTGAATAGTAGGTATATAACTCATCTTTCGTTATTTGGTCCTTCAAAGAAACAGGGTCAGTAAGACTAAGGTCATACATCAAATCTTCCAAGGCAGAGGAGGATTGGGTATTGTACCAGTAATAAGGAGATTTATTAGAACGATCTACAATAGGATCAATAACAGCATTCCAATCACCCCCAGCTATAATATAATGATCTTTAAAGGTTGCTAAAATATTATGAATTTCTGTAATAAAAATATATTGTTGAGAACACGGGCCATATAAATTAAAAATAGGATAGGTTTGTTAATATTAGGAAATTGAGATGAAAAAAAACACCATCTACCATTTACATCAGACCTTATATTAAGTATGGTACCTTGAAAAGATTTTTTGATAATTATCGCTACTCCTCTAGCATTAGAACTATTACCTGAAGAAATAATAAATTTCACCCATTTCTTTTCTCTTTCTCTTGCCCAATCCTTATCATACATGTGCATTTCTTGAAGGAAACATATATTAGCATATGATTTAAAAATCAAGTGACAGATAAGCGCCCTTTTAGACTTGTTTTGCAACCCTCTAACGTTCCACGAATCTATATATAAAGTCATAGTACAATAAGCATAGTTAGAACTAGTATATATTTGTTGTAAAAGAAAAAAAATCTAGATAAATAAAGACGGTGACCTTGTAAAAGCCAAAAGCGTTTGTTTTTATTCGTAAATACACAGCTGACTTTTATTTTCAATCTTCTCCTATATTTTCCATTCTGCCCTTTATCTATAATTATAAAATGACAGTGATAAGAAAAGAAACAAGGCAAAGAAAAAAAAAGAAATACGACAGCAAAGAAAATCCTTCCACAACTCCCCGGTGCCTACCCACCCCTCAATACTAATGGAAGGAAATAATATATAATACAACTGTAAACCTTTTGATATGTTAGCATAATAATTCTTGTTATAACAAATAAAAAAAAAAAATAAAAATTAAGCAAAAAACTAATACTACAACAATATGTACATATATACAACACACAATGTTTCCAAGACCCGGCTATGTTAGAACCCATAAACATCACACCCACGAGTTCATATCCAGAACATTGAAATTAGCCATAAAAAGAGAGAAATAAAATTAACTAACTAACTAGAGTCTACATATATACGATTTTAAAAAATTGAATCTAAAAAATATTATTAATATAATGTAAACATTTGTATAGTATATACATAAAATAATTAAATACATTAAGATTATATTTTAGTGCATATTAAACAACACTAGTAAAATTTAAAATTTAAGATAAGAAACCAACATGTAAGAACTGCTGCACTCAATACACGCACATACTGAACTAAAGTTGCGAATATCCCACAAAGATAATGTGAGAAGCCACTTGCATCATTAATGGATCATGTAAACCAGTCCACCATAGCATGCATTAAGGCAGACAACATCAAATAATACACTTGGTATATACTAAACTATACCTCCATTTAATAACTATCTACACAATGAAGTACAGAACAATGAACTGTCATTGTAGGAAACCTCAGGAAATGAAGCGCATCAGCACCTCAGCGACTGTACCATAAGCAAAGGTTCCACCTCTTACAGTTATCATGAGAGCCAGAATTCTCACGCAGCTCCACAAGGAGGAAATGTATCAGGAGTATAATCTCCAGAACTAATCATGACTCCATTTACAGTCGCAAATTTCCGAACATCATGCCGCATATTGACACCTGAAGAAACATACAGTCATCCACCAGCTACCTGAGTTTTTCCTCACTTTATAGTTCAAATTAGGCGTTTATCAAAGAAATCACGCCACACCAAAACTAGTATTAATCCAACAGCAAGGCTTACTTACTTTGTTTGTATATTTGCCAACGATAAGCCTTGAAAACCAACAGAAATAGTCCTTGAACAACCACACATGCTGTACAAATGACTAAATGAAGAAAACACTTGCACATATCAGCGCTTGTAAAAACAATACTTCTTCACAGCTCCATTGTAAGGCAAACTGACAAACAACTGAATACATTTTTATAACACTGGATAAGAATTAAAGGCTTTAATAAATGCATCTTTAGCTTCAGATGGAGTACTTACTGAATATTTAGTCTCTTTATATGTAAATAAGAGGACACTCGGGTACCTCATTTGAAACTTTACATTTCTTTTAATTAAATCAGCACAGAAGGGAGCTAACTTCTGCCTATTCAATTTTATTTGGTGTGGCAAGTCTTGAGTAAAAGTAATTTTATGACTGTTCCATAACAATATTTTTTGCTTTTTTGCTGCCTGTAGAATGTTTTGAACATCCTGAAAGTTCAGCAGTTTTGTATAGATGATGCGAGGGATTTGTGAATCTTGTCTACGTCTAACAGCTCTATGCGCCCTCTCAATTATTACTTTATCAGCTGTAATACTCGGACCCAAAAGTGCACTGAAAATCTGACCACAAATTAAAATAAGGTTTTGATTATCATATGTTTCAGGTAACCCCCTAACAATAATATTATTACGCCGACTTCTCGCTTCAAGATCTGTTAATTTAGATTGTAATTCCTCAATAAGCACAGAGTTATTCTTTGTGACATCAGATACTTGACTTATTTTAAAGTCATTTTTTTGTGTTTTTTGCTCTAGTGTGTCAACTCTTTGTACTAACTGATTAATAGATTTAGTAAGTCCAGACATTTGGTCAGATATAACCTGAATTGCATCCTGAATTGGTTGAAGCGCTACTTTGAGATCGTCGATGTGAAGATTCGGTTCAGTTTTTGTCTTAGCACTTGTTTTATTACTTGAAGAACTATTATCCAGAGATGTTTTTGAAGTTCTCAACCTTTTACAAGTGTTATCTTTCTCAGGGGAGAGAATTGAGGAGATTTTTGCCTTGGTACTCTGGGCATCCATATTCTCCGCACTTTCTGTCATAACTGGATTCCGATGTACAGTACAGAAGCGAGGAGCGCCAACTACTATAAGCGCGAATCCTGTCAGGCACAAAATTTTCACACAGGCCTCCTGGAAACTCATATTCCTTATCCCAGAAACTGGATAAAGAGGAAAAATTTCAGTTTTTACCAGAAAACAGACCTCCAACTATTTTCAGATATGTTGTATTAGTCTCTTATGTCAGCGAATAGTAATTACTACTGTTTAGAAACAATTAAGGCTACATAAAGTAAAAATTAACGGTAGGAGCTCGTGGATAGGGTGCCAACTAGCCGACCACCATCTTGGAATCTCCGACATGACTGAATTTCTACAAATTGTGTCAGATTCACAGCTTGAGGCTGGATGGTGGAGGTGCACTCTTTATGTAACATCTTTATATACCAACATCCCACATTGGGCCAGGTTACAGGTGATTGAATATTGGTTGGTGAGGGATGATCTTTATCCACCAGGCTTTAACACTTTGATATTATGCATGGTTGAACATGTACTGACAAAGAATGTTTTTTATTTTCATCAAGATTATTACTGGCAGGTCCAAGGTACAGCTATGGGGGCATCATTTGCACCAATATATGCCAATTTGTTTATGGGGTTCATAGAGGAACAGCTTATCTATGATAGGACCCATAATATTTATATAGAGCAGTTGGACATCTGGTGCAGGTACCTGGATGATTACTGGCAGACCAGGACTGTTCATTAGAATTTATTCAATACCTAAGCAATAATAATAATTATATATATATATATATATATATATATATATATATATATATATATATATATATATAAATAATGATAATAAATGGGGTATTGAATTTACTCTTAATATGCAATATAGTGAAATCCAATATTTGGATCTCCTCGTCAGCAGAAACAGTGACAACACACTTGCCACAAAAGTTTTTAGAAAATACCCACAATACAATACTTTGTTGGAAGCTAATAGTCTACATCCAAAGCATATTATAAGAAATATTCCCAAGTCTCAATTTTTAAGAATTAAGAGGATCTGCTCCAACCAGGAGCGCTAAGAATATTATCAGCAAGACTTAAGGAATAGATTTAAGGCTAGGGGATATCAATCAGGCCACATCAATTCGGCATAAAACTGGGGGGAACAATTTAATAGATATAATTTGCTCAGCTACAAAGAAAAAACTAACACAGGGATTACCCTGATTAGATTTGTGACCACCTTTGGCAGGAATATCAATGTTATAAGAAATGTTATTAACAATAATTGGAACATTTTATTAGCTAATTCACATTTGGCTAATATTCTTGCATCTGAGTGTCAATTTTCCTATAGGAGAGGCCATGCACTGGGGTCATATTTGAATCTATAAAAGAAGGGCCAACATGTGAAGATGGGGGTACACAAATCACACTTTCCGGGGACTAACTAAAGGGTTCTTTTCCTTGTGGCCATTGTTCCTTTTGTATACATATGATGAAGTCTAAAGAATTCTCCATCAAAAATACTGTTAACGTTTTTGAGATTAGATGTTTTGGCAATTGTGGGTCAAACTGGGTAATATATCTTGTTACTTGTTCCTGTTCAGCCTTTTATATTGGCCAGACATCTAGACCATTGAGAATTAGGATGTCAGAACATTTTAGTGACATCAGGAACAAACGTCTTTCTAGTGCTTTATATAAACGTGTTGCACCACAGTAGTGCTAAGTTTCAAATTCAAATCATTGATGCTATCTGGGGTTATAGAACCAATAAATTTGGATGGCATGATATACTCAACAGGAAAGAAAAAGCCTGGATCATTAGATTGGGGGGATTGTTTAACCCAGGCCTCAATGATCATTTATAATATGGTCTCCATATAATATGTACTCGATAACGCTTACAGTTTTTAAGTTTAAAGATCAGAACAATATAAAAAATATTTTGTTTTTCTGCATTCAGTATTTATGTATAATTGTCATTTATAGGATATGCCTTTAAACATTTGATTATCCTTTGTTATTAACTAATTAGGCAATTATCATATGGCTATATTAAGTCAAGTGATGGAGTGTCACACTATCACTGAGGATGGCTTGTTGCCAAAACTGGTCTGTTGGTTGTTTAGTCAAAATAAATATTTGGATTTATTCACTCTGGTGCTGGCTGCTTTTTTGACTTTGAGTTACTTCAGTGATGTTTGTCTTATGTGTAACTTTCCTTCATATCTGATAATTAGTAGAAGCAAAGAAAAGTTACACATAGTCATTGTTTTACTACTACCTTTCCTTTAACATGCTTAAAAGGAAGATCTGAACTGAATGATGTGAAGTGTTTTTTTTTTCTTTGCTGGATTGCAGTCATTTTTCTGCTCTGGAGTTACTGGGGAATACTGTCCATTCTTTGCAGCTCTTGGGTCCTCATAAAAGGTGTCCCATACTCCTACAGCAAGCCTTTAAACCTAACAATCTGACACACCTTGTCTAGGAACACAACACCACATTCCATACCACTGCCATATTAAATGGATATAATTAAACCCTAATCTCCAACAACTCCCGCTAAACCCCTATGCCAGATTAAATTGAAATTCCAAATATCCAACATCCCCTGCCTAAATCATTCCTCTTTCCTGTCTGACAAAACACACCCCAACCTCCCACATTATGCCTCCAACCCACCATCACCTGCCACATTTATAAACAAATGCAAATCCTCATAAACAGCCCTATCCATCTGCCAGAAGACCATCTCAATGAAAAGTTCCAAAAGCACCACATTGGTAAAACAATGCATCAAGTCACCCAAAACTACCCACATAAACTAGATAATATACAACCTCAAGAGTCCAAAAGGCTGAAAAGCCTTAATCTGATGTTTGTCCTTAGCTTTCCCTTCACAGCTTTTCCTTCTGTAAGTTATCGTGAATCTGGTAAGGAATTAAAACATAACCTACATCAGCAAGGAATCCCAAAACAATGCCTTGGTGAAACTTCCTAGCTTCTACTTAAACAACGAAGTACCCGGAATGTCACCTAACCCCTACTCTTAAGTCCTACATATACCGAATCACATCCTTTCAACCCAAAGCACAGGTTAAATGATACAAGTAATACTCCAACTAAAGACCTTAAACTGGTATATGACAGTAGTAGAATGTACGTGAGAGACAGAGTCCACTCCCAGAAGATATCACACCTTTGGAACAAAGTCCCCTTTCATGTCCAAATGACCCCCCCCCCATCCCTCCACAAACAATTTAAACAACTGCATGGGTAACCGAAAGTTCACCCCAGGGATTCCACCTAAGTTCCCTTAGACAAAGGCAATAGGTGATGTACATGGAAATAAGGGTTGAATTTAGCTTGTAAGGGCCCTAGAACCAGTAGCCTAGTATCTTACTATGATCCTATGAGCATTGTGACTCCACCCCACTCGTGGGAACCCCATACTCCCCTCAAACAATCCCCAACCCTGTTTTTCTTGCCCCCAACATACCTCCTCTACACCTGCCCCCATACTACCTTAAACCACACCAACTCTGACCTGCCTTAAGGAGCGCCAACTCTGATGTGTCTCAATAAGCACCAAATAAAGTAAGATTACCTGCAGCCTCAGTGAGTGCCACTCCAACAACCGAAACATTCACGCTAGCAGAATCCAGTACCCCTCAAATCCACTTCTTGCAGGATACTGACTGTAGCTCGCTCTGCCCTCCCCCATCCGTGACCTCATTGCACACTACTCTGACAACTGGGATGTCCACAGCAAAAGCCTCCATCACCTTTCAAGCCCACTTCCTTCAGGTCACTGACTGATGCCCACTCTATGCTTCCCCACATGCAAAATAAAGGAAAACTGTAAGTTCTCAGCACACACATAACCAAAACGTCTTAATGACAACCGTAAGCCTGCCAGCGGTCTACCTTCTTCAACTATACAGCCTCTACAGTGGCCCCTAGCACCCATCCCCCAAGACAGTGTCAACTAATCACCTGCTAACTGTCCTCTGAGACTCAGAGTTAATGCTATTAACAAGCTATTAAAAGCATGCAACATTGTGTCAACTTTCTTCACCTTATAAATAATCAAGGGCAAAATAGTGATACTCCACTCTGACAACAACATGAAAGGCCTCCTCCATCCCTTACATATGAATGTGCACACACATCCCAACTTACCAGCCCAGAACAAATCCAGAAACAGTCATGAAAACCCTCCAGGCTATGGACAGATGTATACTACCAAAGGTGACAAGGTTGCTAAGTGCAAGAGTTATCCCAATCAATGCATCCATCACTGCCCAGCCCCAAGCACCACAGTTCCTGTACAATCCCCCCAGACATTCCACACTCATCTCACGGGGGAATACCAGCAAACTCTAAGAAGGCCAAACAGCCTAGCAAATTTAACCCTGCTGCATACTGCCAAGGCAACTCCTGGGTTCAGTCAATCCAGTCAAACCCTCAAGTACAAAGCAGTCCCCCCAGACATGAGTGATTAAAAAAAAAAATAGAAACCCACACTCAACCCACACATGAAAAACAGACAGAGCCAAAAAAAGTGAAGCATGAGCCACCCTGGACCAGGGGCAAACTATTTGTGCTTCACTTCAAAGAATTATAACATGAAAGGCCTCCTACATCTCCTATACATGGGTGTACATGCACACCACAGTCATAGCCGATTAGGGACAAATCCAAAAACAGTCAAGGGAAACCTGCAAAACATCAGCACTTGCAACTTGAAACCTGGCCAACACAAGAGAATGGAAATTAATATACATCTGCCGAGGCAAGTAGCCTGATAACTTTTCCTGTTAACAAGGCTGCGACCAATTCCATGTAACAAAGCTGTGATCAATTCTGAGGGTTTTTTTCTTTCCCCTTTCCCTCCAGTTCTTACTACTAACTCTGCAAAATCAGTATGATTGAGAGGAATGAGGTGAATACTCTCCCAGGACACTTGCCCCAACAACCATCAGCACAGTATTTTATTTATTTATTTTTGTTTAATACATTCTCTTCCTCCTCACTCCATTTTATTCAGATCCATTTATAAAATATAAGTTTGTGTGTTCCATGAAGAACAAATCAGTGATAATTACTTGAGAGGATTCAGCAAGAATGACACCACCATCAGAAGGTTTGTACTAGATTAACCGCCTTTGTGGGTGAAAGCCTAGCCAATTTCCTCATGTGAGAGGAAAACCCTGTACCTTATGTTTGCCAACACTTTAACCATCCAGTACAAACTTAGCAAGTTGAAAGAGTAACAGGTTTTGCACAATTATGAATTTTCTTAACGCTATAAACTCCCCAGCTCCGGTGACTAAGATTGTGTTCTGACTCCCCCCCCCCTTCACTGTGCCATCTGATAAAAGGGACAAAAGGACAATCCTGCCTGCTTAAATAATGTAATCTGTAGCCAGGACTTTGGTCTGTTAATCATCCTCACCCCCTTTCCCTCAATAGTTAGTCACGCTTCCATTTCAGCAACCGAAATAGTCAGCAACAAAAGGCAAATGGGGACAATGTCAAAGTTTGTTATGCAGAATAAAATACTCAGCAGTCCACATCTATTATTAAATCTGATAAAACTAATAATAAGCATGACATTTTCTACTAAAACATAGCTTGGACCCACCTTGTTAGGATGACAGTTATGCAGACCCGACAAGAAGAGCACCCAGACCAAATCATCTCTGACAGTTTGAGTAGTGGTACGGTAAAATCCCTGTGGTAGAGTTAAATACTACAGAACCCTATCACCACTGAAAGAACATATACCATACTGAAACAATATGCAAAATTGGGCCATTCTGCGAAATCTGAACCTTCCCTCCAATTAAACGATTGTTTTTCTTATATAAAATAACCTCTTTTTTTAAAAGGCCTAAAGAGCCATCAGAAATATTGACAACATATGAACCTCAGACCCCCCCCACACTGTCCAGAAACCACATGCCAACACAAATTCCATCAGCCTCAGTACCCACCATGCTACAGACCCATGGCATCACTGGAAAATGACAGAGATGTCCATGAGCCATCACGCAAGGAAGGGGTGTCAACCCCCCCTCCCCCCATGAACCCCAGTGTCTCTGACGAAAGATCAACTGTGCACTGTATATCGAAGCTAAATATCCAACCATTATGCCATTCACCTCCTGACAGGAAAACCTTCATCAACGGCCAGCTACCAATACCAAAACCCACTCCCAGATGATGACCACTCAAAGCAACAAGCCCCAACTCTGCTGCTTTGACCCCTTGATTTCTGCCATGAGGGGCAGAGCAAAACCAGAATACCAACACTAGAAAATAACACACGCAGCACTGGGCAACCTCTGAAAGAGCAGCCAAACAGCAACCACAAAAACTGGTGACAACGAACCTCCCCTACCAGAGAACAGGTCTCCATGCAAGCACTCTGATTACCAGAAGATCCTGAATCAGTCTTGTGATTCTGCATTAAAATCAGTCCACAGCTCATCTGTGCCCTCTCCCACACCAACCCACCCCAACAGACAGTCAAGCTCTGCAACTAGTCCCAAAAAAAAAATAATAATTTATATGTTCCTATACAGACCATCTGTCTCCTACCACCAAAACTTCACCAGTAACCCGAGGCCTACCTGTTCCACAGGAATACCTACAGGTCGTCTCGGATGTGAACTTGCCTAACAAGTTCATGCCAAAAATGTGATTCTCTACCCAGTTACACTTACATAAACACCTTAAACCACTCCCTACCATTACCTCATTTCCTCTCTAGCATCCCTCATTCCCATTTAACCCTTTCATTCCCACCTACCCTGTTAACTCCCACTAATCTATTTATCTAACCCCCCTCTGAAGATGTCCCAGGCATAACCAGCCTTAAGCATAAGTCAACTAAGCAGCTGCCTAGGGTGCTGCTCTAGCAGGGCTGCTTTTCCAGTAATCTGGATGGTGTAGGTAGACCAGGATGGGGTTACAGAGTGGTGTTGGGGGGGCACTGTGGAGACATTTGCCTAGGGCACCAGTTGACAAAAGACCATTCCTGGTCCCTGGACAAATTGGTTTGTTACCAAACCTCATTTAGCACTAAATTATAACTTATGAATATATTTAGCATGTAGCAAAAAGGCTTTTAAAAACATTAATGGTTTCTTGAGTGTCTCCGTCTGCTCAGCACTGTAAGCTGCATGTTATATCTAAGGAGCATGATTTAAAGATCAGAATTAAGCACACCTGTTTGTTTTATATTTAAAGCCTTTCATAACATTATTCTGGGTAGTAAGTTTAATATATTTCGCTGTAACATTTTTAAAGCACTATTAAAATGTATCTCCTTGGGGAAAAAAACATGTTAACACTAAATCAGAAACACTGAGCTGTATATCTTATTTAAAAAGTACTGAAGTTTTAAATCACTTATTTTTTATTCAGGAATTTTTTAAAAAGCGGTTATTTTAAGCAATTGGTGTAGCACTTTATTAGGCTGTTTGCATGCACTTTCTGAAATTTTGTAACTGGTATTATAAAAAAAGGTTTTATCTGTAGATCCAAGTTAAAAATGAAAAAAAAAAAGTTCACTGCTATAGTTCTGAATGATTTTACTGTATGTATATACATATATATATATATATATATATATATATATATATATATATATGGGTGTAGCACAGTGTATTGAACATACAATGTCCCGACACTCTACAGATTGACGTTTGAATATCAATGCTTCAGGGGCTACCCCGGAGTGGAGTAAACCAACAGCATGTGTTTATGTGGGGGCAAGCCCCCAGACACTCCCTGCTAATTATATGTACTAACGCCAAGGTTACAAAATCCCCAGGGAAAGGAAATATTCCCCTATCTGAGGTTTGTTGACCTTGCACAACTGTTGACCCCTGCCTGTGTTGATCATTTGGTGCAGACGGACCTACTGTGTATTGTGACACTGTACTTTTGGTACAGTGTCTGACACCCATCTATATACATATATATATATATATATATATATATATATATATATATATATATATATATATATATCTCTGTATGGGTCCCTAATATAAATGTATGTGTGTGTGTGTGTGTGTGTGTGTGTGTATATATATATATATATATATATATATATATATATATGTATATATATATATATATATATATATATATATATATATATGTGTGTGTGTGTGTGTGTGTGTATATATCTGTCACTACCTACCCATGTTGAATGTTTTATTAAACTTTGTGAAAAGGATGTTTATGAAAATTTTTATTGAACAAAAGTGTGGAAATGTTATTTTAATTTGAACGCTAATCAAAGAGAAGCTTTAAAGTTATTACGAAGTAATGTTGAAGTGATTATTAGGCCAGCTGACAAGGGTGGGGGGATTGTACTCATGAACTGTACCGATTATAGAAATGCTATGCATATGTTGCTTGAAGATACAGAAACGTATATTGTTTTAGATGTTACTCAATATATGATGTTAGTTAGATCAGTACATGATAACTGATATGATATATTGATGTGCAGGCAGATTGATCGCGATTTATATGGCTATTTGTGTACTGAACATCCTTATATTCCGCATATAAAGGGATTGCCAAAAATACATAAATCCTTGACTTTACCTCCTATGAGGCCCATTTTTGCAGGTGGTTGGTGGATGACTGAGGCAATGTCGATTTACCCTGAGAAGAAACTAGGACCCATTGTGAAAAGTATTCCAGCTATATTAAAGGATACTATCCAGCTACTTGATATTTACACCAGGGAAGCTTTACCCCCAAGATGTATTCTAGTAGCACTAGATGTCAAAAATCTATTCACAGCCATACCTAATGAGTATGGATTGGAGGCTATTATGGGAATATTAAGTGAAATGGGGACTGTAACAATTGATGAGGTGACCTTGCTTTATACTTTATTGGATATGGTGTTATCCAACAATGTTTTTATGTTTGATGGCCAACTTTATCTACAACAATGGGGTGTCGTAATGGGCACCTTATGCTAATTCCTACGCCAATTTAGTGGTCTATCACTGGGAAAGGAAGTTCCTGTTTGATAGTGTTCATTTTTCACAAGTCCGCCAATACAGGCAATTTGTTGATGACATCCTGTTGTTTTGGGATGGTGAATTTTCTGACTTGTGCCAATTTATATACTATTTGGAGTCAACAACAGACTTCTTAAGGTTTACTATAACAAGCTCTTTAACTAGTGTGGACTTTCTGGATATAACTATAGGTAAAAACAGTTTGGATATGATATACACAAAACTTTATCATAAGCCTTGTTGGAAGAATGCTCTACTGGAATTTAGTAGTATGCACCCCAGGTCTGTCTTTCCCAATATAGTGAAAAAACAATATCATAGGATGAGGAGAATATGTAAAGATCCTAGTGACTTGCAGGTTCATATTGATTCTTTGGACCAACTATTTATTGAGAGGGGCTATAAAAGAACACTCCTGGAGAGAGCTAAGAATGAGGTGTTTGGGAATTCAGAATTAGTCCCATATAGGTGCCATTATGATACACAACGTAAAAGTGGTAGACTTGCATTTGTAACCACCTGTACTAATGAAAATGCTATGTTGACTAACATTATTAAGCGTAATTGGCATGTTCTTACTTTTGATTTGAACACAGCAGGTATAGTGGGCGAAAGACCCTCTTTTATATAGAAGAACAGCCTAAATTTGAAGAGGCTTTTGTGTTGTGATAAAATTGAGCATAGGGGTTCCAACATGAGCATGGGAGACTCAAATTTAGGCAACTTTCCATGTAGAAAGTGTAACATGTGTAGTGCAGTCTCCAAGGAACAGATGTTTAAACATCCTGATTTGGATTTCAAGTTCTTTCTAAGGTTTACCGCCACCTGTGATAGTAGTAATCTGGTGTATCTTGCCAAATGCAAATGCTGTACTTGCTTTTATGTTGGCAAGACCTCTAGGAGGTTAGAGGACAGGGTTTATAATCACCTCTATGATATAAAGAATATGGCCAAGCCCATTTATGTTTTTAATTATCATAGTTTTTGTTTTATTGTGCTGCAACTTGCGAGTAAAAATGAGAAAGGTGGTGATCCCAATAATTATTTGGAGTCTGTGGAATTAAAATGGATTTTGAGACTGAAAGCCCATATACATCCTGGACTTAATAGCCAAGCCAGTATAAAACCTGCACTTGAGGCACGACCCCTAAAGTGATTGTTTTTGTATATACACTGTACCCTTTGAAGCCAATTTAATTCAATGCTAATTGTATAATTAGATGATTTAATGATTTTATTTGTTGTATATGACTATTGGGTAAATACAGATATTTAAACTGAGTGCTTTTTTTCACTCTCAGATCCGATGAAGCATGAGTTGTTCATGCGAAAGCGCTTATCTGTTTGTTTCTAAGAATAAAAATTTTATCCTGAATTTCAGAGCTGTGGTGGTTCCAACTTGTGTTTTATTATCCTTTGTATCCAGTTTTCTTGGTGAGAACCTTTGGGCAGCAATGTGCACATTGTTTTTATTATATATATATATATATATATATATATATATATATATAAGTACAGTTTTAAATCTTTAAGAAACAATTTATTATGACAAACAGTTTTGGAACCCATGAGAACTGATAAAACCATATGCAAACCTGCCACTTTATTAGAAATGTAAAACAATGTATAACATTGCATATAAAATAAAAATTGTTTAAGAACTGTATAAAGTTTTTCAACTATATAAACCTAACAATCCATCTTATCTAAAGTATGTAACTTAAGTTTACTTCCAGTGTTTATTGCCTGTAAGCATAGGCTGTGGCTGAAAAAGGTCTTTGGACCAGTCCACCTACTCAGTTACCATATAGCAAATAAATAAATAAAGTAAAGAAAGTGTGAAGCTGTTGCTAACTAATCCATGTTAAAATGTATTATGGTTATACTGAGTTAAACTTTCAGAGTTGTTTTTGTCGAGACTGCCAATAAACCACAATTTGTCAGACTTGAGTCATCCAAGTGTACTATGCACACCAAAGATCTAGTTCCCTTTCCCCATTTTGCAGTGATGCTAAAGAGGATGGCAAAAAAAGGAAAATACAGCCTCCTGTTGCAAATTCAGCACATGAAACTGACGTTTGATAATTCATTTTTATTCTTTGTTACTTGTTTCAATTAACTGTTTCTGTGGAAATGGAGATCAGCTTTTGTGTAATCATTCATATATGATAAATCAAATGAAATAACAGCTAGCTGGTGTGAAATATCAAATGAAATAACAGCTAGCTGGTATGAAATATTATTTTTCTGGAGTTCAAAAGACGTAACATGAAACATGCAGAATACAATTAAAAACTGCCTTTACTAATTCATATGGTGCAACCTGATCCTGACAAAAAAGCATCAGGAGAGGCATGTCAACATAAGTGTTTAATTCATTATTTTTAAATATTTATAAAACACATTCATACAACTGTTTATTTCACTGTTTGCATGCATTTCAGTACAGTGTGAACAGCAGTGGTATCAGTTTCAAATAAGTCATGCCACGGTAGATGTGTTAGCCAATGTATGACTATTTCTTACAGCACACAGATAAACTTAAGCAACAGAGGCACTGTTATATTCAAAATAACTTCAGTCTGTGTTTTATGAAAATAAAAATAAGTACTCAAGATAAATGGCAGATCTTA
>NC_056749.1:345885993-345915993 GCF_019279795.1 Protopterus annectens
AGAGAGGAACACACTCACTTTTTTTAAGCAAACCAAGTACTTTCTCTGTTCTTCTGATCTTAAAATAGAAATAAATGTGGTAGAATTTTCAGTAACCTTGCCGTACAGAGAGGATACAAAGACTTCCTCAATATAAAAAGTCAATGCATTTATTATTTTTGTTTCCTTGGTAGTAATTTAGTGAAAGCCAAGTTCAGTTTTTCAGTTTTCTGTTTGTCCACTATTGTGTATCACTCTTTTTATCCATACGTTTATCCTTCAGCAACTGTTATAGCATCTGTATTGACATGTTGATTGCCTACAGTTAGATAAGCACCACATTTATTTCCTTACTTACTAATGCATTTGCTAACCTACTGAATGGTCTGAACCTTATAGTCTATCTACATTTTCTACCTGGGCCAAAATACCAAAACAGAATAAATCATAGAGAAAATTACATAGGACAATATAAAATTTATAGCAGGACTCCAGAGCTGGGATTGTATACATATAGAAATATGCCATCTACAATAACACACAGTTTGTTGTTATGGTATATAATATTGTTTAACAGAAATGTAGGCTTACAGCTTGGGCCTTGAGTTATATTATAATACTGCAACATTCATGTATGCCATAATTTACGTATCTTATACATAACAGCAAAATAGGTTTATACAGAATAGCACATGATACTCTATATAAGGAAATAGTGTTATGAAACAATTTTATGAGACTCTAATTCATTTGTTTTATTTGTTTAAGGTACGTACACTAGACCCAAGTGCTGAATTTTGACTGGATCCTTGTTACAAAAGTAGACTGGTAACTTGTATACAGTGTGTGCAGTAAAAGTATTACAATGTAGTAGTACATTCACAAGGCTACGACAATGCAAACAAATTGGCACACATCTTATCTGTTACTAAACAGCAAACTTCATTGAGTCAGAGAATAGCAGTTCATATGTGAAATGATTTATGTCAAATATTTATTTAATTTGTCAGCTACATATGAGTGACACATGAATTTGGCTGTTAAGCTGAGACTTGATGTGATACAAAGTGGGTAAGAAAAGTACATTGGTGTCCCACTTAACATAATTTTGGATGTTTGAGTGGATTAGTGTTGCAGTACTAATCCTTGGAACTTCCTGCTCTGCAAAAGCCCATGACCAGCCCATTTTCCAGAGTTTTAGCATCATCCCAACCAATGGACTATTTATGACTGACGACCACATGTCAAGGTATAAGAAAGGCATCCACAGGCTCCATCTTCATGTCTTTCTAAGCAAGGAAAGCAGTTTAATACCTGAGGACAGCTAACCTACCCAACTGTCTGGTCTTGGTAATGAATGCAAAAATGGGAAGAAACAAAGGGAGAAGGTTGGGAGAAGTTAAGCAGATAATAACAAGAAGCAGAAGGTGACAAGGTCCCTTCTCAGATGAGGGGTAGAATTCGGGAAGGAGGGAGCATACACTGCAACATTGATCTACTCAGACAACTACAGTTATAGTCAGTAGGACACAGCTGTACTATGTTTTTGTAGTAAATGTTGCAGTACTAATCCTTGGGAAGTTTCCCAAAGCTGCTCTGAGGGTGGAGGAGATAACTTAGTGTTTTTAGGAAATAATATTTTGAAGGATGGCAGAGGCAAGCCATAGCACTGATATTCTGACTTAAGTTGTAATGTTTTGTGAAGCTGTGAACAGAACTCCAGGTGGCTACTTCTTGGATTGCTTGAGTGGGCACCCCTTTGAGGAAGGCAGTAGATGTTGCCCTTCGCCTGATAGAGTGAGCTTTAATGCAGCCAGGTAGTGGCTTTTCATGATGAGTATAACAGAACCTGTTACTGTTGTGCAATCCATTTTTTGACTGTTTGCTTTGAGACAGGCCTGCCTTGTTCTCCCTCTTTGAAGGATACCAACAACTGGTCTGCCTTGTCTGCAGTCTTTGTTCTGCCCAGGTAGTACCTAATATGTCTGTGGACATCCAGTGAGTAGAGACTACTTTCTGCCTTTTTTGTGGATTTGGAAAGAAAACTGGCAGATAGATGGCCTGGTTAATGCTGAGCTCAGATACTACCTTGGACATAAATGAAGAGTTAGTTCTGAAGGTTACCCTGTCTTTGCAGAAGACCGTGAAGGGCTTCATACTCATAAGAGCCTGCGGTTCAGAGACACTATTCTAGCTGAAGTAACACCTATAAGAAAGGTGGTCTTCCAGGTGGGCATCTTTAGGGGAGCTGAGGCAGACGTTTTGAAGGGTGGTAGGGTTAGCTTCTCCAAAACATAATTTAAGTCTCATGCAAGGATAGTGTCCTTCCTGGAAGGTCTTAAGTGTACCACCCCCTCTCAAAAACAGTTTTGTATGCTGGTGAGAGAAAAGTGGTGGAATAGCCTACAAGCAAGCTGAAATTGTCAAAGCATGAACCTATAAGCTGGAGTAAGAAAGACTCTGTTCATACAGGTGAGACAGGTAAACCAGTATTGAATGAATCTCTGCTTGAGCTGGAATAGTCTGTTGGGCATGACATCATATGAAGAATCTTTTCCATTTTTCCATGTATGATTTTCTAGTGTTCAACTTTCTTGCCTTCTTAAGAATAGATAACACTTCCTTAGGATAAAGCATTTCAGTGGGCATCATGGCCTAGTCCTCTAGGCAGCCAGCTTGAGAAAGATCAGGTTGGGATGGAATTCCAATCTCCTGACTTGGCTGTGAAGGTATGTGTCCTTTGGGAGAATGCAAAACCTCCCCTCACTGAGTGTGAGGAGTAGAGAGAACCAACATTATCTGGGCCAAAAGGATGTTACCTGAGTCATGCTAAGTCTGTTGGTCCTGGTCTCAGTAAGTACACTCAGAATCAAAAGTAATGGGGGAAAAGGCATATGGACATTTCTGGCTCCATGTGAAGGAGAAAACATCTATATTCCAGACTCTTTCTTGTTGGGATCTGGAGCAGAACCTCAGAAGTTGTTTGCTCTGGGGAGAGGCAAAGAGGCCTATAGATGGAATTCCCCACATCTTAGTGAGATCTTGAAAATTTCCCTTTTCAAAATCCATTCACTTGGGTCAAGCAAGTCCCTACTCAGGGAATCTGCTAGAATATTGCTATGGCCTGGTATGTACTATGCATTGCAAGTGATCCTCAAGTCCTGGGTCAACAGAGGGTAAGACAATGCCCCCCGTTTTGTTTATGTACCACATGACTTTGGTATTGTCTCTCCAAATTTGCAGGGATGCTGGAGTCAAGTGTTGTTGGAAAGCTTTCATGGCCAGAAAAACTATTAGTATTTCCTTCAGACTGACATGCAACTGTCTCTGTTGTGGGGACTAAATGCCCTGCACTCTCATTAGGCTTAGGTGGGCTTCCCAAGCCACATCTGAGCTCTGTGGTGATGGATTTGTCTGCCTGAGGCAGTGTGAAGGTTGCTCCAGGGTTGTTTTGTATGGTGAATTTCCACCATAGAAGCTCCTCCTTGAGGCATGGGAGCAAGGGAAGAAGGGTTTCTGTGGGATGAGACTATTGTTCCCAAACATTTTTGATAAACCACTGAATCTTCCTCATGTGAAGCTTTGCTAAATGGGCCATTAGGATGCATAAAGCCATGTACTCTAGTATCCTTAAGAACTCTCTGGCAGAGATAAGTTGTTTTGTATGCAAGTGGTTCAAATACGTTGTGAGGAAGACTATCTTGTCCTGAGAGAAGAATGCATTTTATTGGATGGGTTCTATCATAGCTCCCAGAAACAGTATCCTTGTTTGGGGGGTCATCTAAGACTTCTGTATGTTCAAATGAGACCCAGTTTTTGGAAGTTGTCTATAGACATCTGGAGGGCGAGTCTATAATAATTCATCGAAGGTTCAATTCAGCAAACCTTTCGACATCAAACCCTAACCATCGAACTTGCACTTTAGTGAATGTTCTCACTTAAAACAAATTTAAACAGGGAAACTAAGCACTTGATGAAAACAACACTGGAACAGACACCACAGTATATAAAACTTACCAAAGTGGTGGGCTTCATCCCTCACTCCCCCCTAATTATATATTCCAACTCCAAGATAGCACTACAGTGGGGAAAAGAGCAAATTTTTGCTGCTGGTCAACTGCATCCTTTCCCTACATAAATTTTTTGTGGATAAGAACATTCACTGAAATGAACGTTTGATGGTTGGGGTTCGATGAAATACGGTTCACTGAATAGGTTCATGACCCAGAAACTCCCCAGACTCTGGAATAGACTGCCCATACATGTCAAGCAGAGCACCTCTTTGGCCCTCTTCAAAAGGAACCTTGACGATTGGATGGGAGATAGGAAATTCACCCCTAGGATCAAGTCAGTTGCCCTGCTAGACAGGGGTCCAGGGAAGTAAATATTGTGGGAATAAATAGCCAGGGAATTGTTATGGCTAGGCTTGTATAGGCCCTAGGGCTGATAGCCTAGTACCTTTGAACCTATGAACCTATGAACCTATGAGCTGAACCTTCAATTAATTAATATAGACCCCTGAAGGGCATCTAGGGTCTCTGAAATGGACCTTCTCTGGATGAGGCAGTCATCTAGATAGGGATAAAAGTGCACCTCCATCATTCTGCAATGTGCTATTGGGGGGGCAAGCATGTTGTGATCACTCTTGAGGAGGCAGAGAGCTTAAATAATAGAGCAAAAAAGTGGAAGTGGGAGCCTAAGGCTATGAACCATAAGTATTTTCTGTGGCTATAGGTACATGAAGGTAGGCATCCTTTAGATCAAATGTACTCATGAACACATCCTGAAAAATCATGGGCCAAAGCTTTTGCAGAGTAAGCATCTTGAATTTTACCACATGAAGAAATTTGTTTATCTTTCAGAGAGCTAATCTAGGTCTCCAGGTTCCTTCTTTTCTTGAGACTAGGAAGAACCTTGAATAAAAACTTTTCCCATCTTGACCTGGTGGAACGAGCTGTATGGACCCTTGCCTCAACAAATCTGTGGTAATTGGTGTCAAGAGGTTTTCTTGCTCCCTTTGGAGGCCTTGGCATGCCCAAAAAGGGTGGAGTTTGCCTGAATTAGATAAAGTATCCATTTTCTATAATGCTGAAGACCCACTGATCCTTGTGATGGTCTGCCACTGATTTAAGAAGAAGGAAAGCCTGTCTTCCGTAGGTCCGGTTGTGAGGGGGTTAAGGGGGAAAGAAGGTGGTGCAAATAGTCACATTTGTTCTCAGTGTTGGGTGTGATCTTTGGCAACACCTGATCTCTGAGGCTGTTCTGTTTGTCATCTCCTAGACTGCCTTTATCTTTTCACATGGGGAGGCCACCCCTTGTCTTGTCTAGGTGGGAAGGGTGAAGGCTTAGAGGGATATTTCCTACCGTATCTCAGAGTTGGGGACAAGTAGAATTATTTAACAGTTTTAATCTGTTTGTCTTTTTTTCTGTTTTCTTGAAGACTTGTTCAACCGGGGGTCCCAAAAGGAACTCGTTGTCCAGTGGGGCATCCAATAACTGTTTTATCTTGGTCTGACAATGGCTGAGTTCTTAGCAAAGCATGTCTGCTTATAACTGATCCTCTGGTAGCTACCCTGCAACAAGCATCTAAGGTGTCATAACCACATTTCAGTGAGTGTCTAGATACCTGTAAGGTTTCTCTAGCAATGTCCTGTATCTACTTGTATAAGGTTCTATCCAGCATGGAATCAAGTTTTTGTTAACATTTTGTCTTGAAGAGATTCCAGAGGTATTTATCATATGGAATTGACAATTTAATGTTGTCATGGCTAGGGTAGCAGAGGTATACATTTTCATACCAATCCTGCCCAGGAGTCTGCTTTACTTGTCATTAGGTAATGAGTGCCAGGATGGAACTCTGAGGAATCAGCTTTAGGATTTTTGTAGAGATGTTTGTGTGAGTCATGTATCCTGTAAAACTTATCTGGCTTGCTAGGAGCAGGTGGTAAGGAATTCAGGTGAAGGGCTATGTCCTCAAACACATTACCTAGCACTACTTGTACTGACGGAATAGTCAATGGCTGAGGAGAGGGTAAGCTTAGTAGCTCCCTGTTGTTTGTCTGGGTTTGGGAGAACTGCTTACTTTCCCCGTTAAAGGCTTCTTTCATTTTATGCAATGTGTCCCCAAACGAAGGTTTTCAGGTAGGGAGGCAGAGGAGAAAGTGTCATCCGAGTCCAAATCAGGGTATGTCTGTGGGAGTAAGTGACCTGAGTAGGCAAGTTCTTCCTCAGCTTCAGAGAATGAGGAGCCTTCCTCCTCTGGAAAGGCTATATCCTTAGTCCTTTTGGTCAGAGCCAGGGAGGCTTCAGAAATCTGTGAAAGTTCTCTGGCTTTAAAATGGAGGCCATGAATTCCTGTGCTGTCTTAACCAGGTCATGGACTGCAGTCTGCATCCTATAGCTGAGGGCAGAGGTGAGGCCACTGCAGTGGTACATTTCAATTTTAATAGGCTTGACTGAGCCTGACTTCGGAAGGAACATCTGAAGTTAGTGGAGGGGTGAGTACTCCTTGCAAAACCACTTCTCAGATGTCAGAATCTGATGCCTGCATAGTGGAATCAGACCAGACTTATGTATGAGCATTGGTGGAAGTTTTAGGAAGGCTGGGAACCATGGCAGTCTCCGAGGGTTCATGCCAGAGAGTTCTGGCCTAGCAGTCACCAGTCGTGAAGGCTGCAAAGGCACCTCACCAAGGTCCTCAGTCGACTTAGAGGTAGATGAAATTACTTTTTCTGTGGACTCCAGATCCCTGGGGTTTTTATCTTTTTGTTTTTTTCTGGATCACACCAGCAGTCATTAGATTTGTAGCAGAATGTGCAGAAGACAGGGGTTGTAATCCTCCAAAGAAGCCAACAGCGAGGATTCCATATGTGCAAAAAGTACCATACACCTACGTTTATGTTTTTTGCACAGCGTTTCGCACATTGAGAACAGTTACAGATGTCATGTTGAGGTCCCAAACAAAACCAGCAAAACGAGTGAAAATCTTTAACTTTTTTGAACTTTAATTAGAGAAGAAATTTCCCCAGTGGGGTACTTATCTGTCTGCAAGCAGAGGACCTCTTGAAACACAAACTGACTAATGGACTGTGAGCATAAAAAACACACATGAAGCACATCAGTCTGCACAGCTAGAAAGAACTAAAGATGGCACCAACAGATGCCTTTCTTATAACCCGACATCTGAATGTTGGCCATAAAATATCTGATGGCTTGGAATAATGCTATGACTTTGGAAATTAGGCTTGTCATGGCCTTCTGCATGGCAGGACGTCCCAAGGATTAGTACTATAACATTGACCATGAAGAACATCTGATGTTCAGCAGGAATGCACTCAGTAGCTTAGGTCACCAGTGAAACAATGTGTTTGTGAAACATTTTAATATAAAGCTTTGTTTGAGAAGAACAAAGGAACTAATATGTGATGATAAAACAGCATACAACAATGCCATACACAGGGTGTATCTTGGCCTGGCAATAGCCTTCAACCCCATTCCCCATGCAGGCATCATACAGAAGCTAAATGCATTAAAGTTGACTCATATGTCATAACATGGATAGTAACCTGGCTGAAAGACAAAACCCAGAGTGTGCAAGTTGCAGGAGTCTCATCAAAATGTATGAAAGTGACAGGAGGAGTCCCTCAGGGCTTAGTTCTGAGACCTCTGCTTTTGGCTTTTACTTTTCAGATTTCCAAGCAAAGAGCCATGCTCTATGGCTAGCAAAGCTTCCTGATGAATGCAAACTAGGGATTGTGGTTGTTAAGTCATTCTCTGGCATCCAAACCTTCCAGAGCAAGCTATCCATGGTCAACTCTTGGTGTGCTAAAAATGGGCTCAAAATAAAAGCTAAAATGTGTGGCTTTGTCACTTCTGAAAGACAATCCCGCCCCTCATTATACTAAATAGTCAACACACCACTTCAAACTGAAAATGTAGTCAGAGACCTAGTAACTTGGGCTGATTACTCCCTTTTGACCATCGTATGACATTAGTTGTCAGGAGATCATTTTATTTAGCAGAGCTAATTGGAAAAAGAATACCTTCAAGGTCTAAAGAGGTAATCAATCAATCCTCTGTACTCAGCACTGATCATACCAGTTATTGAGTAGAATGCCCATTTTGGGATGGATTTCACTAACCACATCAAACAATTATTAAGACCCTAAATATTCATAAACAAGAATATTATAGGCCTAAAAACTATCAGGGAAGGTTGGAAGCACTATACCTTTATTCAGTGTCTTATAGGCTTTTGAGGAGAGATCTCTGTTTCACTAACCACTTCATAAGAGACCTAGTTGCACTGAATCACATGCATCTCTGCAAGTCTAATGACTCTACCAATGCTAGGACCAAGCAGCCAAGGATAAGCAGATTCTTCCAGGAGAACAGGGCAGATTGGGATTACCCAATTTGAAGGGGTATTTCAGAGATATACAGTTAAGACTCATATACATAGCACAAGCAGAAAACTATAATTCAAAGTGGAATGGGATGATGATGAAACATGGGAGAAGCTCAGGAGACAAGGAGAGACTGGGATTTTGGATGCAGACCTTTAAACAGAATAACAATAATGATGCTGAATATTATATCCATAAAGTAGCAGAAAGTATTTTAAGAACTAAACCAACACTGGAATGGAGGAAGGAGATTCAGCTGATAAGGATGACTGAAAATAGGGATACAGATAATAGGCAAGACTGGGCCAGAATTTATTGGAGAAAACTGACAAAGGAACCAAAGTATTGGGGGGAAATATAATAGAATGGGAAAATCCCAAGAATTTATTTGGATGGCAGGTTAGAAACTGCCTTCCCTGTCAGGGATTGATGTCAGAGTACAGCCAAAGAGAAAGAAGTAGGGGGTCCTAAATGAAAGACCAGCATTGGTAGATTTTTCAATAGAATCTAGAACAGAAGCTGCCATTAAAAAAGGAATAATTAGTAGAACATATAAAATATTACATGATAACTATAAGAATTAATCAGAGGAGGTTAGAAAGGATTGGGAAGAGAGACTGGATTAGCAATTCACAAAGAAACAATGGGAGGATATATGTATGTCTCCCAAATATGCAACAAAATCTAGAAGATTTAGGATTTTTGACTGGAAATGTTTAGATAGATATTTTATACCCCAAGTAGACTCCAGATATTTTTCCTCAGGCAGACAGCAAATGTTGGAGGTGTTACAGGGAAGAAAGAGGTAATTGGGAATATATTTTCTGGGAGTGTGATGAACTGGTGAACTTTAAGGATTCCCCGTGGGATGCACTGTCGGAGATGCTGGGTAGGAAATTGGTCGGATGAGGGAGATGATTTTTCTGAGCTATGATACAGAATCAGAATTACCTAGGCATGGTAAGGCCTCGCTTTGTCTAATAATTGTGGCTGTCAAAAAAACAATTACTAGAAAATGGAAATCAAAATCTAAACCAACTATACTAGAAGTAGTGAATATAGTAACAGAGGTAAAACAACTGGAATTGAGATCTTTAAAAAATGGTAGGAGCAAACTACATAGAAAAAAAATTGGAAATGTGGGAACAATACATACAAGGGAGAAAAGAGGTTTAAAAGGCGGCAGGACTTAAATGAACTATGTAATGTCTGACTGAAAAAGATTGGGTAGATTATAAGTGATGTATAATGTTTGCAGGTGGGAGTGTATTAGTATGGATTGTGATGTAAAATGCTTGCAACTAGGATTGTGTCGGTGTGGTTTGTTTTCATTTCTATAAATTATGATTGCCTGTGTTGTAAGTTATGATTTAATAAAGATGTTTATTGTTTAAAAAAAAAGAAAAAAGGCAGGAATTGAATAATTTATGTAATGTTGCTTAGATTATATGACATATAGCAATATATGTAAAGTAAAATGTTTATGTTAATTATAGTGTGATTACTTTTATATGAATGTAAATTTCCCTATGTCACAAGTGAAAATTCAATAAAGGTGTTTGGAAAGAAAAAAAAATAAAGGAGCCAAAAGATAAACAAACATGGTGGAGGGACAGGTTTATAACTCACACCTCCCAAACTGGAATAAAGCCCCTTTGCATATTAACCAGTGAGACTCGCTATCTTTCCTTAAACGTAACCCACATGACTGAATGGGTATTCATAAAATTACTGCAGGATTGACTGGTATAGTCTTCCTGAAGAAAGGAGGTTTGACCTGAGGGAGGGTACAGGCAAGTGTAAATAGTCACAAACCTACATGGCTTTGGAATACCTATGAAAATCTACTGAGTGAAGGGTTTATTTTTTTAAGGAAGGAAGCTAGTTGGATTCCATTAATAGTGGCATGACATTAATTATACTTTGTAATTACAATAAGCTTGGATGCATTTCACAGAAAAAAATGAATAAATAAATAAGTAAATAAAACAAAGCATGAAACTTAGGTAACCTTATCACAGACTTTTATTTAAAACAAAGATTAAGCACTTTCATCCCAAACATTAACAAGACTTCATCAGAATCAATCAGGAAGTGGCTTCCTCTACATTTAAACAAACAGCAACAAATCATATCATGAAGTTAATTAATTTTAAAAGCTAAAAGAATTTAATGGGATTTTTTTTTTTTATTTTATAATTTATCAGATTTCATTTTTAAAACAGTAGTTAAAGAGCAACTGTCACTGATGGCTGGGGCAACATTGGCATTTAATCTTAGCTGCCATACAGGGTCTTTATATTCTAAAGTCATTTCCCAATGGCTACCAGTGACAATCTGAAGCCCTTAAGTGACTCATGTTTGGGTAAGAACATGCTGCTTGTTTAAGAGATTATATTTTAATGTGGGATATCTACTTTAATAATTTCTGTAGTCACCTGTACAATATCAGCTACAGCAAGTACTTATCTGTGGCTTTATTTCATGTTAACCAGATGAAATCTAGTTCTAAGCCAATCATTTGAGATTATAGAGGTATGTTTGGGAAGCAATTCCAGTCCACTGTTATGGAGTAATACAGCTATAAGTACCATAAATTAATCAGGTTCAGGAAAGGCTATAGACAACTTAGACGTTTATCTGGTGTAAAATGATGAAATAGCTGAAGGCCTGCTGCCCTTTCACTGGAGCTAAGACGTGTCACCAAACTGATGCCACACCCTGGATGCTGGGTTATCTTCTTGGGTACTGCCGATATCAGTATTAAGAATCAGAAGTATTAGGGGGTGGCTGCAAGAGTACATGCTCACCACAGTGCTTCTGCATGCCATGAATCAGTGAACAAATGACCACTCAGAGCCACAGCGTATCACCCATCACACATCTCACAGGTTAGCCACAAAAACAGGATGGTGTTTTAAAATGCTAACACTGCTTTGTCCACTACATTTTTAAGACTAGAACTTAGTGTGAAAGATAAAAGAAGTAGAAGTGAAAATTTAGTTTGGACTAAACAGGTTTTAACAGATAGCAGATTCCACAAAGAATGTCACATGCTGTCTGTGCTGAACTGACAAAAGATGTTGAGGTACTCTAATAGTGTGTACAAAACCATTTACAAGGTGCAAGGTGATACCTGCTCCTTCAACCAGCTCAAATGAGCATATTGCTGTGAAGCATAATGCTGTGTCAGTTTTTATTTTCATAGACTGGCTTATTGTCACCTTAGGTATTCTGAAATGATGGAGATCATTAAAGGGAATCAAAAATTGATTTCTGTTCATTCTGGCAAAGCTAAGAACAGTTTTAAATGGAACCAGCAAAGTGCTTCAGTTCACATTTCTTTTATTTCTTCCCTGACTGAAGGTTCTTGCAAGGTTACTGACTGTGTGCTAATGTTTAATCTTGACATTAACATAACTAAATAAATAAAATTGTACTTTATTTGAAATATTATAACATTACAGTAGTGATTGTTGTCAACGGTTTTGTGTTTTTAAAGCCAAAAATTCAGTTTTGGTACTTATTCAATTATGAACCAAAAAGAAAGGGAGCTCAAAGCAGGCACTCGCAAAAGTCCAAAAATGCTAAATGCTGAAATTAATGTGTAAGCAGTTTATTAACAAACTAAACAACATTTTCATCACCCTTCTTGGATAACTTCATCAGAAATAAATTACATATAAAAGTGTAGTCACATTTTTGTTCCAACCAATCAGTACAACTCATTAATAAAACAGTAGTAAGAAAATTTAAAGCACCACAGGTTAATATACTTAAAGTACATAATCAACTGTCAAAAAGAAACATACCATAACGTTTGGAACTTATAGACCAAACAATTATTACCATAACATTTTACTATCAGTTTCTTATTAGAAGTAAAATGTTAAACCTGAATCCTTAATCTAACTTCAATGTATAAAAAGTATGTAGGAAGTATATAATAAAAAGTGTGTATATTAAACCGTATATGAATTAAAAACATATATATGTTAAAAATATATTATATTAAAAATGCTAAACTAAAGTTAAATGAAAAATTGTAAAAAATATATATTAAAAAATATATGTACAAGTGCAGAGTCCTGTTATGACATTTACAGCTAGTTACATTATCTCAAACAACTCTTTAATTTTAAACGTAGGACGGGTATTTTTAACCCTATCTTAAAAGATATGACGTGCATTACTGAATTGAATGTCAGTGTGGACGACATTCCTAATGACTTACACTCTGCTAACATACAGAACAGTGTCATTGACTGCAGCAGGAACGTAACTGTAACTTGTCATAGTACCAACAGTCATTTATATGACTAGTTTCATTACCATGTATAATAATGACAGTGAGCAAGTTAAATTTACTTTATATAAAAATTGATATTTATTACATAAAGACAATTTACTAATGGAGAGAATTGGCCCTCATCCAATAATTATTTACAAGAGATGAAACAATTTAAAAAGTCTCCTTGAGACTAGGAAACTGAGAACCAACAATAGAATATGTGACTCCTTCCCTTGTGGGGCTTGTAAAATGTGTAAACATGTAAAAACTGGTAGTACTTTTGAAATAGCTGTCAGAAAATATCAGATTGCATATAAATTGGATTGTAATTCAAAAAGTATTATCTATCTAGCTACCTGTAAAAATTATCCTGCATTTTATGTATGAAAAACAGATCGTAAATTTTGTGACAGAATTTATGAACATTGTTACGCGATCACTAAGAATAAAGGTGATAATGCTTTAGCAAAACATATTAATGTAAAAATTGGTCACTCATTTCAATTTTTAACAATTGACCAACTAGTGTACGATATGAGGGGGGGACCTACCTCATTAATATTAGAATGTCGTGAACTTGAGTGACAGTTACTATTAAACTCCTTTTCCCATCCTGGTTTAAATGATAATTGTAATATAGCTTGTTTACTCAAATTAAAGAGTTGTTTGAGATAATGTAACTAGTTGTAAATGTCATAACAGGACTCTGCACTTGTACATATATTTTTTAATATATATTTTTTACAATTTTTCATTTAACGTTAGTTTAGCATTTTTAATATAATATATTTTTAACATACATATGTTTTTAATTCATATACTGTTTAATATACACACTTTTTATTATATACTTCCTACATACTTTTTATACATTGAAGCTAGATTAAGGATTCAGGTTTAACATTTTACTTCTAATAAGAAACTGATAGTAAAATGTTATGGTAATAATTGTTTGGTCTATGTTTCAAACTTTATGGTATGTTTCTTTTTGACAGTTGATTATGTACTTTAAGTATATTAACTTGTGGTGCTTTAAATGTTCTTACTACCGTTTTATTAATGAGTTGTGCTGATTGGTTGGAACAACTACGCCACTTTGAAGCAAACTTTTAAATGTGACTACACTTGTGTATGTAATTTATTTCTGATGAAGTTACCCAAGAAGGGTGACGAAAACGTTGTTTAGTTTGTTAATAAACTGCTTACATGTTAATTTCAGCATTTAGCGCATTTTTGGACTTTTGCAAGTGCCTGTTTGAGCTCCCTTTCTTTTTGGTGCATTTTGTTTGTTTCTCCTTTTACTTATTCAATTATGAATGAAATAAGGGCTTGTAGCATCTGAAAGTAAAAAAAAGCTGAAGAGGCATTGAATAGATGCAAGCAGTTTAAATTATAAATCAAGGATGGTATTCAGAAAGACTTACAGTTACCAAGAAGTCTTAACAAATGCAGTTCCTCCATCACAGTGAGCCTTTCTGAATCAGAAGGTAGGACTCTCATCATATGGGGCAGTCTCACTGGTAGAGATGCATAGTAATGCAGCAATTCAGGAGAGTGGCTAATGCAAATCAGCCATGTCCTTTCCCCTGTGAATGCTGGTAGATTCTAGTTTACATTACCAAGCAATTAAATATCAGTCACAGTTGAAAAAAAAATGAAAGCCATAAAATGACAGCAGTCACGCATTCACTCCTATGGAAGCAGTCATGGTGCAGGTAAGTTCAGAGAAGATGGTGGGGTAGGGGGTGTTATTCCATATATGTGTGTGTAGATCTACATTTCTGTAGGTAGGGGAATTAATGAAGCTGGATACATCTGTCTGTCTACTTGGGTTAGGTAGAGAACCGACTGTCTGCATGCATGTGTACTGAAGTGTGTTGGTGAATGTGTATGTCCGTGAGTGCAATTGACTGTGGTGGGTTTCTCTGTTGCTGGCTGGATGTGTGTGTGTGTGTGTGTGTGTGTGTGTGTGTGTGTGTGTGTGTGTGTGTGTGTGTGTGTGTGTGTGTGTGTGTGTGTGTGTGTGTTTAGGTGAATTCCTTTGCCAACATAATGCATGGGCCACCAGGAAAACACTACCACTGTCAGGTCTGACAGGGCTAGTGTTACAAAGGTGTGATTCAGAGATATGCTAAGAGACAATATTGAGGTCTTGCTCATTGTAACCATAGCTGTCTCTGAATCACATCTTCTCACTGTCATGTAAATTGACCTACTTACAGTAAGCAGTTCACATGAGCAGTAAGGATCTTTCTGAATCCTAAGGCTTGAAAGATATGGATAAGCTGACACTGTTCAAGTCAGTACTGGAATAAATTTTTTGAGGATGTTTCTCCTTCAATGAATGCTTATTTTGCCCTAAAAGGAAAAATAAAGATATCTTAAAATAAGAAGCATAAAGCAACCATGAAAAATGATTAAGTAGAATTAAGATATAACTGTAAAAAATGGACTAAAAGGGCACCTGGAGTACTGAGACACACTAAGCAATAAGCAGTGTGATCTCAAGTGTTTTTATTTCACTAGTTGAATGGGAAATGGTTCTATCTACATCTTGAATTTGTTTGTTTACTGTGATAGGCCCTTCCCAGAACACTGAAAAGAGTAAAGCTGATATCAAAACAAAAAAAAATAATTACTGAATAAAAGAGCTGTTTAACTTAAAACACCTCTTTTGGTCAGATACTGCCACAAAGCAGAAACACTTTTTATATGAGTTCTGCCAGCTTCAGTGTTAGCAACATTATTACTTTATCTCCCCTCCAAAAAAAAAAAAAGTAAAATAAAAACAGTACATAGACAAAAAATATTCACTAAATGTTATTTCTGAAGAAAACGTTGTTTGGGGAAACTGTGTCGAACAAACTGGTAGTGTGAGACTGTCCTACCCATCTAGCTTTTCTTTCCAGGAGTTGTATTACCAGATATTTTTAGAAGGAATTTTCCAGGGATTTGGTTGGAAATTGTCAAGTTATAGTTAAACAGATGTAAAGATAATGTTAAGTGTTTTAAAGGCATTATTGGCAAAATGGTAAACTATGTTATTATTTTCTGAGATTCTTTCTATTATTCAAACCTAATTGCACCAGAAAAAAATATGGTGCTGAGGTTAAATCAAAGCAAACACAAATGTCGCTACATGCAATGTATGTAGGATAGCATGAAAGCTGTATCATTCCCCAACAACACTTTAACAAATTTTTCTTCCCAAAAATGTATCTGTCTTTTGATTAAACCAAGTTTTGATGAAATTTTCTTGAAGTGATAAACAGATAAAAGTTGCTTAGTAAAACTGTTTGCTTGATTATTTCGATAATAACTCTACAAGAATGCTTTTAGCTCATTTAATTTTAGTCATATTTTATTATCATTATTATCATCATCATCAGCCCCCTTTTTCCCATTTTTTCTAAATGGGGTCAGGGTATCGTGTTAACTGTTACTAACTCTCTCAATTTAGTGCCACACTCCTGCCTTCTTCAACACTCATGCTTGACAGTTGCAGATCTTCTTTCACACAATCCATCCACCTCTTTGCTGGATGTCCTCGCTTCCTCTTATCTTCTTCCTGTCTGTCCCAAATCTTCTTCACCAGATTGTCTTCTGCTTTTCTGCATGTGTCCAAATCACCGCAATCTGTTGTCTTTGAGCTTTTCTGCAATTGGAGCTACTTTGGCTTCTGCTCTTATGTCCTCATTTCTTCATCTGTCCCACAGTGTGCATCCTACCACGCTTCTCAAGCATTTCTATCACCTCTAGCTTCTTCAACTGTTCTGCCTTTACTGCCCAGGTTTCTGTACCATACAGTAGTACTGGTCACACCACTGTCTTGTACACCTTACTTTTCAGCTTCTTTGCATTCTTCTGTCACAGACTACACCTGACACTCTATGCCAGTTGGCTGCAGCCCCTCTGATTCTAGCTTTGACCTCTTCATTCAGACTTCCCTTCTCCTCAACCACCCCTCCAAGATACTTGAAGCTGTTTACCTGTTCCACTGTCTTCCCTTCTATCTCTATTCTCAGCTTCTTCTGATTTCCCCAGTATGCTGCCATTAGCACCGTCTTATATGTGCTTAGTTTCATCTCATGTGCCTTCAGTTTTACATTCCATCCTCCTATCCTTTACTGAAGTTCTCTCAGTCAGCCTGTAATGCCACATTGTCTGCAGACAGCAACTTTGTTGATCTGTCCCCTCTGACCTGTTTACTAATGTAGTCCATCACCAGTATGAACAGCAGTGGGCTCAGAGCTGAACCCTGGTATACACCCACTCCCACAGGGAGGCTGAACACTGTTGGTACTTGCATCATTGGGTTCTTGTACATAGCCTGCACTAATTTTACCAATGTTTCTGGGACTTCAAACCACCACAGTACTGCCTAGATCAGCTTTCTTGGGACCTTGTCATATGCTTTCTCCAAGTCTAGGAATGACCAGTTGGACTGTTTCCTCATCTCTAGCTTCTTCTCAACTATCTGTCTCACAGCAAACATCAGGTCAAGTGTGCTGCATCCTGATCTGAATCCGAACTGCTCATCTCCCATCTTACATTCTACTGTTCTGCATATCTGTTTATCAGTCACCCTGTCCAGAACTTTCATGCAATGTGATAACAGTTTGATGCCTCTGCACTGCCCACAGTTGTGGATTTCTCCTTTGTTTTTGTACACTGGCATGAGATGCGTATTCTCCAGTCATCTCTCCACACTGCTATTAGTACCCTCTGGAGCCATTACGCCGCTATCTCACTCAGCATCTTTATCATATCTGCTGTGACCTCATCTGAGTTTACTGCTTTCCCCTGACTTCATCTTCCTTAGTTCAGTTCTTACTTCTTCTAGGGTGGGCTCCTCTTCTTCTCTCATCATAGGTTGTTTCTGGAGCAGTACAGTTTCTGTGGGGTTTTCTTCATTCAGAAGCTACTGGAAATACTCCTTCCATCTGCCTTTGATGTCCTGTGGACTGGAGAGCAGATTGTTTCTGGCATCCCTTATGAAGGGTATCTGACTATCTTTATCTTTCTGTCTTTGCCTTATAACCTGATATAGTTTCTATGTGCCACTTACTGAGTCACTTTTCAGAAGTTGGTACAGTGCCTCCGATGCCCTATTCTTTGCTACTGCAACTCCTTTCTTAGCTTCTTTGTTAGCCAACCAGTAGTCCTTCCTACTTATAGTAGTATAGTCTTATTTTATAACACTGTTATATATGCTTCTTGTATGAAGCCAAGTAATGGGTATTGCTTTATTATTATCACTATTGCCCTTAAGGTAGCTATTGAACCAGTATAGTGTAATTTGGCAGAGACCCAGTAGTTTAAGAAGACAGACAGTGTCAAATGCTTTAGATAAGTAAAGTAAGATGGATGAGATAAAGAAAGCCATTTTGGATCTGCAAAAGGTAATTGTTGTCAGTGATGTATTCAAAGAGCTGTGTGCGAATACATTTCTCTAGAATTTTTGATAAGGGAGACAGTATTGTGATAAGTCTATAGTTAGAGAATTCTGTTGAATTTCCTTCTTTGTGAGGGAGAATAGTATAATATTTTTTCCAGAGGGTTGGTTGTGTGTAATGGATTGGTTAATAGGTATGGAGACTGGGTAAGCCAGCAGGTCTGCTTTCATTTTGATGTATTCACCTGGAAACCTATCTGCAGCTACACATGTGCAATTCAGATTGTGGAGATGTTTTGATTGTTGAGGTATGGTCAGGTTTTAGGGAGAAGGAGGCTGTGAAGTCATTTATCTGAAAAGGTTGGTGAGAGTAGAGGAGAGACTATCTTTAATAAAAGATAAAACTGTTTGGATGAAGTGGTTGTAGATCTGGGTGACACTGTTGCTGGTGTTATTATTAGTTGCGGTGGTGGTGCTGTGGTAGTGTTGTCACCTCACAGTAAGATGCTGTCCGGTTCGATTCTCAGCTAGAGCGTCTTCTACGTGGAGACATGCGTGAATGGGCATACCTTCATTGAAGGTTGTGCGTCAGGGCTGGTAACTCGGCACATAAAAATCAACTACCAATCATTAGCAGACTGGAGTTCCGCTGTGACGACCCCTAACCGGGAAAAGCCGAAAGACACAACAAAAACAACAAGTGTTGGTGTGGTTGTTTGATCAGGGCAGGGAACAGTTTTCAGTGATACCCAGAAAATCGTTGTGTTATGCTAGTGTTTTTCCTGAAAATTACTATAGACGTTTTTGTCTATTTTAATATGGAATTTGGTACAGTTTCTGAAATGCCTGAAATTTTGACAGTTGCGTTGTGATTTGTTGCATGACCATCGTTTCCAAACTTTGTCCCTGAATTGCATAAGTTGCTTGTTTTTTTTTTTTTTTTTTTTTGCTAACCAATGTGCTAGATTAGATTTTATCCTTTTTATTCTAATGGCAGCCAGTTCAGTTAGTATATTTGGAAATATTTTGTTAAATTCTGATTGAGCTTCATCGGAGGTATTTTTTTAGAATATCCAGTTACACATCTTAAAGCTGGAAATAAAGGTTTGTACTTGCAGTATGCGGAAGTTTCTTGTCTACTTATATTGTAGCTGTTTGTGGATCTTGCGTGCTGCCTTACAGTAAAGGAAATAATATGGTCATTGATAGCAGTAAACTCTCTTTTGAATTACCAAGTGTTAAAAGCACAAATGTTGTTTTTCTATCAGTTCAGTGTGGTAAAACATTCTGCACATCTGGTCCATCATATGTCATGGTATTACAATCTACTTTCTTGCAATAGGGAAGTGCAATATAGATAAACTATTAGCACTCAGTAATATATTTGCTCTTTCTTTAGTTTTAAAAATATTTAAAGAAACAAAGTATGTTCTAGATTTTAGCCACACATTCTAAGAAATGTATTCCTTAAGACCCAATAATTGTAATCCAACCTGCTACATAGTTGGCAGTGCTGTGTATGATGATACTGATATGTATCACATAACTTTATTATAACTCATATCTAATAATATTACCTCTTACTGTAGTCATTGCTTACTAGTCACAGAGTCTTCCTAATGTTCTCACTCATGTATGTTATTTATCTGTTGGGCTACAGAATTCTGGCTTACTCTTATCATTTTTGTATTTATATGCTCTTTCTAGAATATGTTTTCATCAAGCCTGCGTAACCATTTCTTCGCCTGACTGTAGTCTTATTTTTTTATTTCTTTTAAATGTATTAATTTGTTAATCAGTTAAATAAACTGCCCTCATACTCTTTTCAGCCATGACCTAGGTCATAAGGGTTACTGTAATTGTAGTAAATATGAACAGCTTAAAGGTACATTGTCAATTAACCAGCATGTTTTGGTAGCTAAAGAGGAGCTAGGATATCTTAGGAAAACCACACTACTTGCACCATTCCATCATTTTCAGACATGGAAGCCTTACTGACATCATCTCTTTGTTGTTCAGTTGAGCTGATCTCTCTGCAAGTAGAACCTATGAAAGTAGGAACACACATGACAGCAGACCACACATACACACACATATGCCCATATGCCCACCTTTGGCATGCATTAAAATATTGCTATAGCACACTTTGACACTTATGTTATGCAGGTAAAGATAGATTTGCAGGTGGGCTTTGGTCTTTCCTTCCTTTTAAATGTAGTACAGCATACTATACTGTACTGTAATGGACATTAGTAGCCTGGTGCTCCTTCACTGACAGATGGTTAGTTGGTACCAGCCCAGCTACCACATCTAAGGCAGTCCCATACATGAGGGGTTTCTCACCTTAGCTGTTGAGCGATATTAACATTTCCTCAGCTCCGTGAAGGCAATTTTGTGTTGGTGGCCCACTCCTTGTGGTGAACCTGCTTGTCCCCATGTCCTGTGCCTCTTCCTTTTCAGAGAGTATCCTATAAGTAATCAAACCTGCTATAGGGAACTATTATGACCACCCACAGCATTCACATCCTGCACCAATCCATGACAAATCTGGTCCCAGTATTGCTTGTCTTTGACAATCTTGCCTAGTATGTCCACATCATATGTGTGAAGGACCTAGAGTAACACTTTATTCTCCTTGGCAGTGACCTTTTCCAGTCAATGCCTCCTTCTGGTGGTCATGCCCATAAAAGTGTACCTGTGAACAAATCATACCACTTAATCAGTGTGTATGGTATGCTGATATTTGCATAGTAATAATATCAAAACTGAAACAAAATTATATAGTTTTTTCATCTAGTGAAGTTAATTAAACTATAATGTATAAATAGCAACCAGAAATATTTCCCAAGCTTCATTACTAATTCATTTTAATAGAGCCCAAATTATTTTACTGCAAAGTTTTGCTAATACGGTTGATTATGTTGTTCACAAAATGAAGCTTTAAATCTAGACCATTAACATATAGGCTACATCACTACTGATGTTACTTGCAAAACAACACCCAAGTTATTTTTGCTGAAGTGTGAATAAGTAGTTATAATACTGTTGTACAAACTGCAAGCATGTACAATACCCAGGAATATATATTGTAAAGCTAACAATAAATAATTAAGGATACATTTGTAACTATATTAATTCCTTCTATTAGTAAATGGTGTACCAGTGAAGTGTGTATGAATACTTTATAAGTGAGAAACCTTTCTAAATTACTGTTATAATTTTAGGCTGCCCCGCATGTTGAAGAACAATGTTTTAAGGATTTGAAGGACATGGTATTGAAGTATCAAAAGCCAAACCAAGGCCTAGTAACTAACCTTCGATACCCTGTGAAGAAAACAAAGGAAAGAAAGAGGCCAAAGCAGAAGAAAACAGAGTTAAAAGAAGATGGGGAGGAATATCAAGGTACAGTAAGAACTTTAATACTTCTTACAGTGTTTCCTACTAGTGGAGCATTTCTTGGAAAGATAATTAAATTTACTTCCTAGATATAGTCATTTAACATATTTTTTATGTTTTGTGTTACTGACTTCTATTTCCCGTTTCCTATTTTTACCTCACTTCCTCCTCAGCCTTACCATACCATAGCATTTAATATTTATCATTCTGATTGGCAGATGTGACAGCCTATTTCCTTTTTTACCTCATTTCCCCCTTAGCCTTACCATAACATTTAATATTTATCATTCTGACTGGCAGATGTGACAGTGAGTTTCTTCATCCCCCACCCCACCCCACAGCAATTCTTCTAAGCCACATATATTTGAACTGGGAAAACGTTGTTTATAATGGCACTACAGGGACACTTCAGGTCATTACAATTTGAGCATGCCTGCCAAATGGCCAGATTTTTGCCTCATATTTTTTGGTCTGCTTCTCTTAAAATTTGTGGTTTCCTGGCAAATTGCTGAGGAGTGAAGTCACTAAATAATGACATACATTTAAGTTTTAGATTTTATAACCTTCAGGAAATGTATGTTGATGTAAAACTGATTATTTTACCATCTTTAAGTTTATAGAAGCAATATTTAAAATCTGACCCAGATTTTGGACATTTCTTCCCTGTTATTTAGGCTCTGTCCTGAATTCATGATGATGCAATTAGAGGTTGATAGGTATGCATTTATCCATCCACAACCCTTTTTTCCCATTTTTGCATATAGGGTCATGGTGTCACAGTGACTATCATCTAGAGCCAAAGTTGAGTGTGAATAATGTGTGTTTTAAAAACTTGTGTTTACTACCCATTTCCCTAGGTTGCTGTTTTGCAGTTATCAGTATCCTGCCTTCCTTTTTTACTAACTGACAGTTGACTATTCAAAATGGAACTGAATGTAAAGATGGGAGAGGGGGTACTAGGTTACGCCATGCTCAAACTTTGTGTTTACAGTGATGCAAGACTGGGTATCACTATTTTTTGGGGAGAAAGGTAGGTGATAGCTGTATAAAAGTGACAAATTTCATTCCATTACTAATACCGTGAAACATATGAGTGCTACCCTCCTAGTATGCATATGATTGTGAGGTGAGTGAGGACTTGTCACAGGAAGTACCCCCACAAGACCCAGTCAACAGGATGACTTTAAGAACACTGCTGCTTACAGGGTTATTTTACCGTGTTTGTTTAGGCAGGTTAGAGGAGCATGATATTCTTCTTATCCTTAAACTAGCAACCAGCCTGAGACAGGAATGTGCCTACAGCAGTTACAAATCTAGACAGTCAGATACTTATGGAGGCATCTGTCTACTGGAGTTACACACTGCTTAACTATAATGATTACAACTCTGTTAAGCTCAGTACTGGTAGATGGATGATTCTCTCCATTAAGCGCTAGGAGCTAAATAGTTACTTGGATTAATGGAGAAAGCTTCTCCTAAGCTGAGGCTACTGCTGCTTAAATACGCATAACCTTTGTTATATGTTGGAGCAGTTTTTTACTTAATGATGTGGTGGTAATATGAGGGTTAGAGGAAGACTTTAAATTTATTATTTTTTAATATATATTTCCACAGTTTATTTTCTTTGGAATTTGTTTCTGTTGAGGAAATTACATTTCTGATTGTACTTGTGAACAATTTTATACGAAAGACAGAGAACTCCCATCCATGAGGCCCATAATCTCTAGTTGTATTTATTTAACTGAACCATTGCTCAGTATTAATATTTGTTTTTAAATACAGTGATAGCAGGAATATAAACAGATTTACATAATCCCATTTTTAGAGAATTTGTATCAAATCAATACTGAACAGAGATATAGTTTAGTTAATTTTGACATAATTTTCTTGTGTACCAGCAAACCATGTGAAGAGGAGTCTGAGGCAGTACAAGGGTCTGAATCAACATGGGCAATGCTCAGTATATAAAGACTATGGTGAAATGATCTCATTTTTATTATATCACAGTAGGTTTTAGTTCAACAGAAAGTATGCCTGTCATTTGGTCATATATGGGCTATGCATGCCCCTATATGATGTTTAAAGAAAATAATGTCACTGATTTTGATACGTTTTCCCAAATTATTAAAATAAATAAGCAATGCATGGGCTTTTTCCCCATTGTGGCCTAGTAAAGTTATTGCTCAGCTAACAAATCGTTCAGCTATCCACGTATCCACGTATTTTTATGTTTGTCATATTTGGTCCCATTCCATTTCAAAATGTGGTCAATGGTTGTTATGCTTTAACATCAATTTTTATAAATATTTGTCAATGACAGTTTTTGATACGGTTAGGTTATACAGATGTTTTACAAAAATGTGTTACATTTTTACATAGTACAAATATATTTTTAACTTTTAAATTAATTTAACTAAATAAATTGTTGTTTTATATGTTTTTAGTATACTTCCAGAATAATAATATTAATAGTAAGATTTTTATGAAAAGTATGCATGCCAACAAATATCTACACAAAACCAATATACAGTCTAAGACTGCATATAATGGAATTACATCTGGTCATTTTTAAAAGCAATTAATTTGAATAATGATATTCAGACATGCACACAACAAATTGATGAAATGACAAAATATTTTTAATTAGAGGCTATTAAATACTGTAGATATGTTGAACTTGAATGAAAAGTTCTTTTAGAGCATGATACATTGCCAAAGACATATTTTTCAAAACACATATAGAATAAGTGACAAAATAATGCAGATATTCCATCTATTAGATGTACTACTAAATATAAAAGAGTGACAAAGTAAGTAATGGACATTATTAAAAATAATTTCCATATCACAGACCCTTCCAGAATTAAAATATATTGTATGTATAACTCTGAGATTTGTTTTTAAAGGGAGCAGAAATTAAAAACAATAGTTATGATATAAAGGTACGTATGCTCAGACCTACAATTATCTAAGAATAACTTGTACCGTTCCATGCCATAACTATCATTTTTTTTCATATTTTAATACAGATGATATGCTTGAATATCCAGTAAGTAAGAGGCAATTTATTTTTAAACCCTTTGCCACTTGTGCGTCTAAAATAAACTACATGTAGCTACATGAAATAATTGTACATTTATGTAGGAAAAAAGTAACAGAAAATTTAAAGAATGCATATCTGCAGATCTTTCAGATATAAAAAGAAGAGTAACTACAAATGTGATACCTGAATATGTTATCGACCCAGATAGTAAGCACATATTTTGTTTTAGGGTGACATAAAAATTAAACATTACAGCAAGAAGTGGCAGTATTGCATTGCAGATAGATAGCAGTCGTTGTCCATCTGTGGTCTAAACCAGAGGTGGGATGAACTTTGGCCTATTGGCATGAGTCTTCGGGTACTGCTTGTTGATGCAAAGGAATTCTTGATGTTAGCAGAAAAAAATCTCAGGAGACTGTTAATCTCTTTAGAAGATCTTTGTTTATGTAGAGGCAGATAACTGCTATTTTGATCTATTTAGGTCTGAGAATTTTCCAGGTTTATAAACACTTACTATGAGCATGCCCCAGGCAATGCCTACCTGTAGGTGTACGTGTTCTCCCGTGACTGGGAGGGCCCGGGGTGGGGGTGGTGGTAGGGGTGGATGTTTACCATAGGGACTTACCCCTACCATCTGTTCTATTCCATTAACATTTTAAGTGCCAAAAGAGTCTCTTCAATTATATTAAAGGTTAAAAAACAATGCAAGAGATAAACAACACTGTCAGATTGTAAGGATATAAACATTAAGTATCATTAATATATCAGTCAAAAACAGTTCCTAAGGTATTTTTTCAAAACAAATTACTGAATTTGATAGGTTCACCATGGATTCCTCATGTTTGAGGTACTTCTTCTCTTATCAGGTTTTGTCCCTTTGATGTGCGTTCCCTTGTGATGATCTGTTTAATCTGGGGTGGCAATGGCCTCTTGAGTGGTGTGGTTGAGGTGTTCTTTGGGATGCTCCTACAGTCAGTGTTGTGGTCATTGTTGTTGGGAGGTTGTATAGAATGGAAGTTGTTGGAGCCATTTTTGGGGTGGTGGTATTGACTGGGTCTGGGTCTATTCTTGATGAGTTCTACCGTGTCAGAAAATCTTGATTTTGTAGCCCCTGGCTATTGTATTCTTGTGATGGGTCTATTGAATGGTGGTTCTCATAGCTGGCTTGTACTTGGCCATAGGGTGGGTTATTCAGCCAGTTATGCTTTGGAGTCCATGTTGTTCTTCTTGTTTTTCCATGAAGTTTGTATGATGTGAGGCAAGGGTGGAGTTGGTTGCCATTCCTGCTGGTGTTTGGGGTCTGTTCGTTATGCATGTCTTTTCATTTTTTGTATTTTCTTGCCTTTAATTTTGTTTGCATCAGCAATAATCTTATTTAAGATTTCTTGAAATATGGATTGTATGTTGTGTAGAGTTTCACAAGCTATTTCATGTTATGAGAGTTCTCTTTTTATCCTTATCTGCTGCTCTTTGCTGTGTTGGAGCAGTATCCTTACTAATTTGAGACCTGTCTCTTTGAGGGTTTTGTTCCATTCTATGATGAGGTTTTCACTGAAGTTTTTCCATATTGGCTTCATCTGAATTTGTAGTCCTCTGGGGGCTATTTTTAATTCAAGAGTTTAGGTATAGTTCCTCCCATTGGAGGCTTTTAATTTTCTTGAGGATTTTCTCTAGTTGGTCAAATGCATGATCAGTGGTAGCTTGTTTGTTCCACTGTTCGTCTTGTTCATTGAGGTCCAGGTTTAGAGTAGGGCACATGATGATATCCTTAAACCAGAAGTTATTGAGGGTGGTCATTTCATTCTTTGTGGCTTGTCGTCATGGTTCTAGATGTCTGGGGTGTCCATATATCCTAATTTCCATTTGGGGGATTAGGGCTTAACAATTGGAAGTAGTTTAATGGAGTTACTCAAAGTTAGGATGATCCTAACAGTAGACTGCCTGGGGATCCAGGGGTGAGACAAACTAATATAAAAAACAGTAATTACCCAAGCCTTTAGATAAGTAGAAGTTGGTGTCCATTTGTCTGTGGTCTAAACCATACAGATTGGATGAATATTAGCTTATTGGCATTAGTCTTAGGGTCTTGCTTGCTGTTGCAAAGGAATTCTTAATATTAGCAGAAAAAATGCAGTAGACAGTTAATCTCTTTAGAAGATATTTATTTGGCTAAGAGCTGCATTAATGTTTAGGTCTGAGAGTTTTCCAGGTTTATACACACTTTATATGGGCGTAATTAGGTAGACCCTACCCATAGGTGTGTTCTCCCATGAGTGGGAGGGCCTGGGCTGAGTGGTCTTCATTTACCATAGGAACTGTCCCTTCCATCTGTTCTATTCATTAATGCTTTAAGTGTCAAAAGAGTCCATTCAAGTATATTAAAGATTAAAAAAACAATACAAGATTTAAACAAGACTGTCAGATTGTAAGGGTATAACTAGCAGATAAAATATCAGTCAAAAAACTGTTCCTGAGATATATATTTTAGAAACAAATTACTGAACTTGATAGTAAGATTCTGCTGCACTTTCACCATGGCTTTATGAAATACGCCTCAAGTATATCTGATTTCCACCCGAGAGGTACTGTTGTGAATGGGATGGTGTGAAAACTGTGATACCAACCACATCATTCACAGTTTAACAAATAAACAGTACTTTAGAAAATGAAGAACACATCAGACATAGCTATGATTAAATGTGAATTTAGTGAGCTAGAAAAGTAATAGGTGAAGCTAACAAGGAGAACATGAAAGCAAATGGTTGAAGGATATCATTTTTTACCAGATATGGTAGTAACAGCTATCAGGGTAAAAGTATTTTTAAGAAGAACTGGGACTTTTTGCTGCTTAGCAAACATAAATAAATAAACAAATCCACAGAAACATAAATACATAACCCTACATAACTATCTTAAGAATTTCCCCTTTGAGCTCTTCATTCTCCTGCTTTTCTCTGCACTATTACCTCTTTCTATTATCCTGATTAAACCCAAGTTAACATACTCAGACTAAGCATCCTCTCTCTCTCGACTCCAAGTATTGTATATTTTGTAAATATCAACTAAGTCATATATACTTATTGTCCAGTCAATCTAAACCTACTGTCCTGAATGTAAATACCTACAAACTGTGCTACCTATGCCAAAATTGTATTTCAATGCCAAATTATCCCCTATACCTGATTGCATATATGTATTTTTCACTGTATTATGTAACCTTTGTATCCACTTATTGTCCAGTCAATCTAAACCTACTGTCCTGAATGTAAATACCTACAAACTGTGCTACCTATGCCAAAATTGTATTTCAATGCCAAATTATCCCCTATACCTGATTGCATATATGTATTTTTCACTGTATTATGTAACCTTGTAACCATATTTCTTATTGGAGCTTTTCTTCCCGGGCCTCCACTGAAAATGGGCACACCACTGGCCCAGTGGACTTCCCCGGTTAGCAAACTGAAATAAATAAATAAATAAATAAATACATAAATAAATACACACATAAATAAATAAATATATTGTCAAATGCATGCCTTCTTGTAGGCATAACAGAGGTAAACACCTGATAGATAAATTATTTCCAAATATATTACTAACACTGCAAGAAAATACATGCATAAGTCATATAGTTACAACATTTGCATTTCTGCATTTTCTTAAAAAAAAAAAAAGGATATATTCTTCCACCTTGATAAAGAGTGCATTATACCATGAGGAATGTTCCCTCCATGTGCATGCCCACAGCTGGCCATCAGCTGCCTGGCTGCAACATTTATCCTTAAATGTCTCTGATACTATCTCCGAGGGCTGGGGCCACAACAGCAGTGGGTTGGGAAGAGGAAGTGGAGCATCATATATACTGGCCCTACATGGTGCTCATTCCCTACCCACTCTCCCCCACTCCCCCCAATGCCCAAGCTAATAAGGATTCCCAGGTGGTGTAGTGGGTCATGGACATGGTAAAGGTTCCATCCCTCTATGCTACAGAATCAGTCAACTCTAACTCTATGAGGAATTACTGTGAGTGTACAGCTTTGTTTTTTGTGGTTGTTAGTGACTGTTAATATCATAATGTTGTAGATTTATATCAGATAATCAGAATTGTAATCCTTATATGGCCCTCAATTGAAATACATACACTAGTTGCTACTAAAACAAAAATGTGCATCTTTAATTCATCAAGTGATTATTTAACAAAAAAAGAAAGAAAACAACCGATATCGTGTGTGCTGTTAAGACCATTAAGGAACAACTGCACCCACATTGTTTATTTCATTATGCAGTTCTAACACCCTTGCAACAATAAATGTTTTATTTATTTATTTATGTTATATTGCAGTCTGATCACATGATGTCCACTGTCATGGCATGATCTGGACTTTTTATCAGCCTCTTGGTATCCACAATCCACTGTGAATCTCCAGATGACTACATCAAGCAGTTAGATTTGTTGTTGGAACTTTCCCTCCATACACTTAACACAGAAGTAAACAGACTTCCTGACTTATTTGCTGTAGTCAGAAGTTCGTTTTCTTATTTTTCATTGATTATCTTTTATTGCCTTTGCATCTATTTCCCAGAAAAGGCTTTTTGATGCATTTTGGTGTTTATTGAAAATCTGGATAATTTATCTTGTTTTGTTATAGTTCCAGTCTGTAATTCTAGAAATCTCCATTATGCCCCCTTGATCAGGTATCAATCTGGCTGAGTAAACTGAGCTGCATACTCAACTGACTGACAGCTTCCAATAGTAGATGGCTTAGGAAGTCGGTGCTCACAGGCAGCGTTATCAGTGGCAAACACAGAATTATGCTGCATGTAGACTATGCTATCAGTATATTTTGCTACTCACTTTTAAATCATAATTAACTATAGTAGACTCCCTCTTATCCGGTCTCACTGGAACCTGACCTTAGGCTGAATAAACGAATGGCCGGTTAATCAGAAAAAGCATACAAAATAGCATTTATAGGTTATAAATCAGCTAGAATAAAAGGTTTGTGTTAGTATGCATTTTTCTAATGAATATGAAGTCTAAAACTCAAATGTCTCTCATTATTTAACCCAGAGGAGGAGGAAGTATTGTTCTTCTCTTGTCTTTTGCTAGGCCTACGGCAGAAATTTGATGGCTGGTTAAAGAGAGGCGAGATAACAGGGAGTCTACTGTATTCTTAGGTGACTGCATTTAATTCACACATTGATATCTAAATCTGCATTTTCTCTCATCAAATTTGTCTTGAAATATAAAGCCATTCCTGAGTGTCCATGACAACACATACTGATGTACACTCTTAAACAGATTTCTCACAATCCTTCTTAAAGAAGATTTATTATAGGGTTGCCACCTATTTTTCCAGACTATCCAGAAAACAAAGTGATTGCCTGGTAGTCCAACAATCTCTGGTTTTCTGCCTGGCAGGACACACAGAGTTCCAGAATTTGTAAAATCAACTCTTTGGAGTTTTTCTTTATGATGTACTCAAGT